>NC_066330.1:515541-583041 GCF_022539315.1 Serinus canaria
GCAATGTTTGTCTGCCCTTATAATTCCCCTCCAGACAGTGACCCTGTCTTGGCATGAGGAGCCTGCAGCCCTCCCCAGATTTCCTCCAGAACTGGGTTTGAGTGTCGCAGGGAGCACAATGCAGGGGCCTGTGCCAGCCTGCTGCCTTGCTGGGAGGAACCGGTGTGTTTTAAAAGCACTCTCCTAATGCCAGGTCGAATCAGCTCCCCAAAGGCAGTTATTTATGGATTTGAGAAGAGTGCACCAACTGGTCTTCACGTGCAGTTGTTGTCCCAGTGCCCTGCCTGGTCCTCATCTGTGGAGAAACATGGGAAATCCCAAGGAAGGACACAGTGATGAAGATCACCATTCCAGTGTTCTCCCACTGAGGTGGTTTGGGTGGAGACAGGTTCCAGCAGTCTGGTGGGACATGGGAGACTCCACAGCTGTGACTCTGACAGGGCAGGGGTTGTGACCCCAGGCAGGGGCTGGGTCCAGCTCCAGGTGGGTGCAGGGACTCGAGCCCCTGGCCAGGCAGGGGCTCACCGTGTGTCAGGGCAGCACTGAGGGTCATGCCTGTGCTGGACACATGAAAGTCTTTGCTTTAAGGGCTTTCTCCTTTGGTTGTTTTGAACCTCTTTTCTCCATCACTCTTTTTAAACTTGTTTTTAATTTGTTATTCTCTTTGTAGGCCTCCTTTATTTTTATTCTGCTTTACCAAAGAGCCTAGATTTTATTCCCTTCCCAGCCTTATTAGCATTTTGGTCTTTGATCTCTTTTTAAAAGGATTTACACCACAGTTTTATGATTCAATTTTCCAAAGTGTATTTTCACATAATCTACAGAAATGGCTGAGACAAGAAAACTTTACAGAGAAGAGAGCTGGTCCCTGCAAGGCTGCTTAATGGAGATAGGGGCAGAGGTTGTCACACACTGCATTGATGGTGCTCTCTAGAGCATCCCCCATCTCACCACCTATCCCACAGCACCTGGGTGCCAGCTGCCCCCCACCACCTCACCCCTTAGGACCAGATTTGGATGGGGCTGCCCAGTGTCTTCCACCCAAGTAGCACATCTCCTCTCAGCTGCACAACCTTTAGCAGCTAGGAATCACTTTCTAATGAGCACAACAAAGAGATAACAATTAATGAGGAAGCAAAGCATTTATTTCTGAGCCCTAATTAACATTATCCCAAGCATTCTCTCAATGCTCTTTTGATGTCATAAAGCATGCTGGAACTATAAATGAGCTGTTCTCCCATTAACACTGCCATGCCCCCATCCCCTCCCTCGGTTACCCAGGCATTAACCAACCCACTACATCCAAAGGAAGTTAAAGGCTGCATCTTTACTCACAAGAAAACAAGATAAACAATCTGCAGGTGGATTTTTCTGTGATGTCCCAGAATGGGAAAGGATGAAAACGCAGACACCACAGCACTCAGAGAGGGCACATGTTGTGGACATGCTCCCAGGCTCCTAGGCAGGCACTGGGGCCACCCAGTCTCTCCAACTTGCATGCAGAAGTGGCTCTCCACCATCTGGAGTTCACATCAACCATATTTTTGAATGGAAAAATAATTCTAGTCACTTCCCAAAGCAAACCATGCCTGAGTTAAAGTGTCCCTACTTGCATGGGTCTGCAGTGGTGAAATCGCATCTTCTTCCTGGAACGTGACCTGGGGATGCACAATTTCCTACTTTGCATAGCTCAAATCCAGAGCTCTTCCAGCTCAACTTGCCTTCGCTCTGCAAAACACAAAGCTGCAGGTACCTGCCAGGCTGTTACACAGGGATCGTGTCACTGCCAAGACTGATTGTGTTCACACACAGCATCTCCCCAGTATTTATCTGTTTTATGTGGCTTATCAGGTGCCAGTGAAACCTCTGTTCCTGACGGGGTAATGCAGGCTTGAAGGCAAGGACCCCTCTGGCTCACAGCACATCCGTTACCGATGCAGCCAGACGCAGCCCATCAGTAACAGCGCCTGCCCGAGCGGAGCTGTGCCACAGCCCCTTCCCCACACACGCCCGGGCCCGGGGCTCCAGGAGCTCCAGGCCAGGAACCTGGTGGGTGAGACCCCAGGCTGGCTGGGAAGAGGGCCGTTCTGCACGCCCTGAGCTTCACAGAGGGAAGCTGATGGGATTGGAATTGGCTCCACTTGGACCCCCCAATGTCTCCTCTACAGCCCAACCTCTAACCACGCTTTCATGTGAGAGTGTCACTTGGACTGTTCCCTGGTGCACCTCAGCCAGAGCTGTGTGCAGCAGCAAAGAGCTCTTCTTCGTTATTTGGCTTAAGGCTGGCATTATATCAGCATTTTAATGTGCCTCTTTGTGGGAAGGAGCCACGGGACCAGCTGTACCTGCTGCTGAGACCCTGGCCCAGCAGCCACGCTGGGGTGTCCCTTGGCCGTGGGGCCAGGGCTCAGCACTGTGGGGCCAGGGCTCAGCACTGTGCGACCAGGGACAGCCCAAGGCCCCCGACCCGTGCTGACATGCCCTGGGGGCTGCCCACATTCCTCTTTTCCCATGCCGACCCCCGGGCAGCCCTGCGTGCGCTGGCACCACCAAACCCCTCCTGCCTGGGCACGGAGGTGCTGCAGCACTTGGGCGTTCGGGAAGAAGTGTTAATTTGGCAGGGGTTGAGCAGGGAGGAGGAAATCGGTGACAATGTCTGGGCGAGGAGAGCAGATGAGAGGAGCTGCCCCGCGTCCCTGGACACCTGGGAAGCAGGGGACACCCAAGAGCTCCCAGTGCAAGAGCGACCCCCTGCCCAAACCATTTGTCATTAACTCCCACTTAAGAGAAGAAAGAAGCCGTGCAAACCATTAGGAAGATAATTGGTCTCCTCTCTGTGTTTCAATAAAAGCCAGGGACAAAACACCATGTATGTGAAATAAGTACTTTAGGATAACAGCACCCGTCACCTTGACAACTCGGTCAGAGGTCTCGGCGTGGCGGTGCCTGCTCACTGAGGTGTGAGGAATAGAGGACGCCGGGGACAGGGGGGAGATACTTGTCTGACCAGCAGAGCCGTGAGGACCACAGCAGCCTGTTAGCCGCAGGATTTCTGAACAGCCGGCAGCTTTCACAAGAAAACATTGCAAAAATAACCCCTGCGGAGCCGGGGGAGCCGCGGTGCCTGGGCTGTGACACGCTGTCACGGGAGAGCCCAGACACAGGGACATGGGCTCAGGTGGGGTGCCATGGCTCAGGTGGGGTTCCTGCAGCTCAGGTGGGGTTCTGCAGCTCAGGTGGGGTTCCACTTGTGCTGGGATGGGTTCCTGTGGGGAGCAGGCAGTGCCCAAAGCACCTCTTGCTCTGCCCAGCCAGGCTGGCCCTGGTGGCACCCATGGGGACACAGCTCCACCAAAGCCTCCCAAAACCACCAACACGTAAAACAACATAATATCGCAAACAAAAGGTGACAAGGTAACATACTAATATGAACAGACACAAAATCAATAGGAATTTCTATTTAGGTAGGAAATCAATAGGAATTTCAAGGTAGGAAAAAGGGAAATTACTTACATTTAATTTGAGCTCTCTTCAAGTCTGGCTCTCCATAGAAGGGTGGCGGTGGCTGTCGGGGCTGGGGCAGCAGGAGTGCCATGGGGATGATGGCAGAGCCACCTCCCCAGCTACACCAGGGCCACACGTCACCCACTGAGGTCCCTGCCCTGCCCCAGGCGGGTGGAGGCATGGTCCTTGGCATCTCTGCCTGGAGCAGGACAGGGCTGTGCAGAGCCAGGGCGCTCAGAGGGGCGGATGCTGCACTGAGCCCTCAGGTGTGGTGAAGAAGCACCTGCAGCGAGGGGGACCAGGCACCCAAGGGTGCAGCGAGGCTCAGCTTCCATTTCCAGCATCCCCATCCAGCAGCAGCAGCACTGCCGTGGCAGTGTTGCAGAACAGGCCATCCTCAGGAAGAAAAAGTCAGTGCAGAGTGCCTAGGACATGGCAGCTCGGCCCTCACCCCGCGGGATGATGATCATGCAAATGGGCTCACTGGTCCGTGCAGAGCCCTTCTGATTCCAGCAGCCTGGCCAAGGCTCCCGGCTCTGGCTGTGCAATGCTCTCAGAAAGATGAGGGTCTCAGCTTGAGCCCCTTTAAATCAAGAGATGTTTTGAAAGTGAGAGATTACTATTTTCTTCAAAGCAGAGCTAGCTGTGCCTCAAACTCTGCCCCTTCACTTGCTTAAAATTAAAAGACTTCTGGAAGTATTAGTATTCCACTGAGGATCTCCAAATCACCTCCTGATGTGGCTGAAGGTGGAAACAATTTTAAGCCACTGTTTCCAGCTGGATTTGACTGTAGCAGCAAAGTCCAGCGTAGCAGCATTTTGCATTTCATTCATTCACGAGGGCTAAAATGGTCTGATGCATTTTGATTTACACAGAATGGGAGGGAGGCAGGAGCTTTGGTGAGAGGTGGGCAGGGTGGGCCATGGCCAGGGAGCCACGAGTGCAGCTGTCCCTGGCTGAAGGGGCAGAGGGAGTGTGCCAGAGCTCCAGCTCTGTGCCTCGGGGTGCCAGCAGTTCTGGGGCATCCTAAGGTGCATTTCTCCTCCTCCCAGCTGGGACTGGGCTCCACAAGGGTGGGCAGCACCTCCTTGGCAGCTCACCCTGCTGCAGCCAGAGCAGAGCAAGGGCAGAGTCCATCTGGCCCTGGGTATTAATCCTGGGCTGTGTCTCCACTTTTCTGCCATTGTGGGCTGCTTGAAAAGCACATTAACCCCAGGTTTAACAGCACTGATTGCAATAGTCAGCAAGGGGAGACTTTTCAACAGAATACAAACAAAAAAGGGAAAATAACCAGGTACAGAGGATTTACTTGGCATTCCTCTTGGTTTTTTTTGCCAGAGGTTCATATGATGCTCTGTCCCACCACAGAGGTGTTGGAGACCTCCTGAGGGGACGATATCTGGCAAAGGGAAAGAAGCAGTGGAAGAGTGCAGGTCTGCAGCACAACCTGGCAGTGTCCCAGCTTGGACCTCTGTGAAAACCAGCAACAAATCAGCTCCACTTGCTGAGGACACTAAATTGAGGTGAGTGCTGAATGAGCTTGCAACAGCACAACAAAAATCCAAAGGATTTTATCATCTTTGTAGCAGAAGGGACATATGGTAAATAAAATTTAATGCTGCCAAATGGGGAGAAATGTAAAATGGCCTAAGAACCATAAAGCAAAGAGCAGCATGAATAGAGGCAAACTGGTGCAAGAGGGAGGATACTGAAGATAAAGAAAAACCAGAGATAATTACAAAAGCATTGAATGCATCCATGGATATTCACCCTGGTTGCAAAGTAGCCCCAGCCCTGGCAGAGCCACCTGGCCCAGTGCCATGTGGGGACTGGCTCCTGCAGGCACTCCTTGTCCCTGTCCCTTTGTCTGTCTCACTCTGTTCCTCCCTGACACCCCTGCCCTGGGCTCTGACCTGCCCTCTCCTCTGCCAGGGTTGGTCAGGACTGAGTGACTCTCCCTGGCACAGTTCCCTGTATGAAGGTCAGGGCTTTCCCATTTCGTGGTTGTAGTCTGCACTTTCCATTCCTCAATTCTGGCTCCTTAATGAGACCCAGTCCTTAACTGGGACTGGCATTCCTGGGCCAGGAAGGCCACATTGTGCTGGGGCTCAGAGGCAAGCACAAGACTTAGGGGCCTCTATCACCTTTATGGAATAACACCTTTTTTTCCCACCATGGAAACTGCAGCCAACTTCCCATTTCCCTGCAATACCATGCTTGTGCCTAATTAAGCTCTATTAATACTAATGAACAGACTCACCATAGCCCATCACTTTAGTTCTTAATCTAATGCCATGTTGTGACACTTGTTCAATGATGATTTCAGCCCATGAATCAAATCATTGTGGTTCAGCCCATATGCCAGCTCCTTTCTCACGTGGGAGCAGAGAGAAATCCAGGCCAGCACAGAGGAAAACTGGAGAAGGAGCTTCTAATTGAATAAAAGTCAGACACAAGGCCAGGTTGTCCCAGTGAGGGCAGCAGCTGTGGGAAGGGGCAGAGGTCCTGGGCATGGTGCTTCAGCCCAAGCAGAGCTCAGACCCAGAGCTCATGTGGGGAAGGGCAAGAGGCCCAGAAAAGGAGTAGAGAGGGCACCAAGGGGGAAGGCTTCGCTAATGAGAAAACCCCAAGAGTCCTTTTCTTCTTTTTTTTCCCCCTCCACATTCTAGACAAGAACTGAATTCTGTTATTCTGGGAGGAGGGGCCACTCCTGCAGTGAGTACTGGCTCTTGGAATAAATGGTTTGTGTCAGATTTGCAAATTCTGAAAAAAACCAACTCCCCTTTAATCTCAAAGGTTTCATGAACTCAAAAATGCTCTTTATTCCTGATATGTTCCTATTGCTTGTCACGTAGCTTTGTAGGATGATGCAGAATTTAATTCCTTCCATTCCTGCAGACAATTCCCCAACTATTTGTGTTCCTTGGGTACAGGTTTCCCATTGCAATGGGCCACAAAGCACCATGTCTGTGTTGGGCGCTGGACTGGGGCCTCCATTCTGCCTTCTTTATTTAATGCTGCTCAATTATTCAGGTGGGAGACTCCACTGAATACAAAGGTTCAAGTAAGAAACATTAAAGTTAGAAAATCCCAGGTTTTCAGAGGTACTGGAAGTGAAAAAATATTTCAGCCAGGTTGATTTATGTTTAAAATACTGAAATATACTGCTGCACTGATCGCTTTGAATTGTGCTGTCATGCTGGGTGGCAGAAAGAGATGAGATTTTTCAATATGTTAAAGTGTAAATGTTGTTAAAAACACAGTATTAGGAGATTAAGATTCTGACCCTTTACGTTCCAATGATCATAAAGATCAGCCTTGCAGCCCATTCCAGAGCAGCTTGCCGAGGCATCACAGTGAATCACTCCAGCACCAGGATGCTATAACCCTGCTCCAGCTCATCCACAGGCATCTGCTGATGTGGCATCTACATCAGACTGTGCATGCAAATGCAACGTGCAGGGCTGGGATGTGCTCTAATAAACCCTGCCAGGTTCCCCCTGCTCATCGCAGAGCCCTGGGGGCCAGGGGGCTCCCACAGCCACACAGGGGGCTCCCACAGCCACACAGGGGGCTCCCACAGCCACAGTGGCCCTGCAGGACACCCAGTCACAGCGCCAGTCCCCACGCCACTGCAGCTCTCCCTTCCCTTCATTCATCCTAAACCAACCCTGCAGGGAAATGATCATTTCCAGCTAAATCTGCAGATCAGAAGGCTGCCAGATGGGGAAGAGATATCCACCCAAGACCCTCCCAAGGACCTGCCCTGACCCCTTCAGCCAGGGGCTGGTCCCCAGCAGGACAGCTGGGCTCATCTCCTCCCAGGAGAGGCGGGGACAGGCAGTGCCACCAGCTGCGGGTGCAGCCTCTGATCCCTCCAGCAGCAGCAATTATTTAATGTAATGAGGAGGATCCAAGCCCTGGAACTTTTCAGAAAGATTTAATGTTTTATGACAGACCAAAATTGTGTAATGAAAAAGCCTGATTTGGTGTGTGGGAAGATACTTAGAAATAAGAAGTGTGCTGGTGCCTGGGAGGCTGAGGCAGATGAGTTCTGGAGCTCCCTCTCAGCCCAGTCTTCCTCCTGGCCACCCCCTCCACTGGGACAGCACTTGTCACCCACCCCACCATCCCCTCAGCAGGACACAGCCCTGGAAGTGGCACCTCAGGGACGCAGGGACAGCTCACCAGCCAGGCTGAACCTCCAGAGCCCTCCTTACTGGGGTTCGGCACAGAAACATGCAGATTCTGGCTTTTATTTGAAGCAGGTTTGAAAGAGCAGTGAAGGTTATTGAAAACATAACGAAAGCTCCTCCTTATTTCATTAAATACAAATGTGAGTGGGGTCATCAGTTTTTATAGGGGCTCGTAAAGCATCCCTCTTGTTCAAATAGGCTATCAAATCACCCAGAGCTCCTCTCTGTGAGGAGTGCAATAAACCCAGAGTTTCTTCTTTAAGAAACTCATCTCAACATCATAATAAAATAACCTTAAATAATACAGTGTGGAACAGGTTTTCAATAACATAATTATAGGCTTCCATTTTTTTCCTGGCAGGTCATTTCTTGGTATCTATTTTGGATGCCATATTGCAGAGGAAGGGGGTAGGGATGGAAGCATGGGTGGATTTTGAAGCATGTCCTCAGGTCACGGCAGATCACCTTGCCTTTCCTCTGGGTGATGTGAAGCCTGGGGTCTGTCCAGAAGACACAGCATTCCCCTTCTTCCATCACCTCAGGACAGTGCAGTCCCTGCAGGAGCTTAGCAGTGGATCTGTTTCCCTTTTTTTGTGTAACTGGTGGCTGACCCACCTGTGCCATGGAGTGTCATTAGTCCCCAGGAAATGGCCTGCTGGGTGGGCAAATGGTGTGCATGTTCCAGACCTGTCATGATTTTAACCCTCTGCTTATTTACCTGAGTTCTGTCTCCCCTTTATTTGGAGCAGCAGTCTGATTTTTAATGTTTGGGTGTCCACAGGATGTCACTGATACCACCTGGGCATTCTCACTTTAGTTTTAGAGAAGGTGCATTATTTTTCCATGCTTATATTTGAAGTTTATTTACAAATAATAATTAGCAGATGTTTGCATAAGGCTCTAAGTCTGAGCTACTTCAGGGCAACACACAGAGAAATCCCAAACCAGAGTGATGAAGCTGCAGAGCCAGCTCCAGGGCACAAGTTATGTGCCAAGTGTACACACACACCCCATCCCACACACTCACGTAAAAAATTGATCTGTACATCATCTGCACGTGTTTGCAGATAATACAAAGTTGTGTTTAAAAAAAGGAAGAAGGAAAAGCCTCAAGTGGCAGAGCAGTTAAGGAACTCCTAGGTGTTTTTAATAACATTGATCAGCCCAAATGAAAAAAGCCAGAGCAGTGGGAGACAGGAGCAGGCAGCAGATGCTGACATTCTATCACAGCAGACACATATTGACTAGCGGTCTGAACAAGTCACTCACTCATCAGCGGCCGGCCTGATTGAGTTGCCTGCAGCCAGTAAATGAGCCTTCCATCCACTGTGGGTCGAAATGAACTGCAATCTTTTCAGACCTCGTTGTTGGCCAAATGAGAGATTTAAAACCCCGGAGGACTCCAAATGAATTTACCAAGGAGCCACAGTGACTAACAAAGCTACAATACATCAGCGCCGGGGCGCTGGGTATTACACACACTGCTGGGTGATCAGCACTGGCTATTAGCTGGCCCTGCTGATCAGCAGCACCGAGCCATGCAGAGGTAACCAGATTAACCAACACACAGCGTGCAAACCTTTTATGGGTTCTTTAAGGATTTAAAGATTTTGATGAGAAAACACTACAAGTTTCCCGGGGGAAATTCGCTGTTATTGATTTAATGTTTGCTTGCATGCTACCTGTCAATTTTCCAAGAGCTTCAGCAACAAAATTCGTATTTGATATTTGACAGATCTCTTCCTAGTTTGCATGAGCTGAGCAGCAGAGTGCTTTCAGAAAGAGCTCCTTTTGGAAACAAAAGAAGGGTGACTTCTGCACACACCCTTTTAACCAAGATGTAATTCAGGCTAAAACAAATTCCAGGACCAGCTACAAGCTCCAAACACTTCAGAGGATGGCAAGGGATGGGTCAGACTGGCTGGATTTGTCAGTCAAATGGGGAAATTCCAGTCTTGTTCAGGGACTGGTTGATGAAACATTGCTCACCAACACACATGCGTGTGTGTGTGAACACATTTCATGGTGGTCATGATGATGGAGGGATTTTATTGACTCTTCCTCCTGACTTAGACCAAGATTAGGAAGTTCAGGTGTCTCAGGTCCACTCAGGCCTGCTGGAACTGTGTTAGGTGTGCTGGGACCAGGAGTGTGAGGAGAGCACACAACATTGGTCTCAACCAAAGCTATAAGAGAACCTCCAAAGAATCAAATCTGAGCACACATGAATCCAGTGCACAGACCACAGAGGACAGGAACCAATAAAGGAGCACTCCCCCCATGGTCCCTGTGGGTATGAGGAGGGATTTCTCAGAGTTTCTCCAGTCTGAAGGACCAAACTTGCCTGGGAGAGAGGCAGAGCCCTCTCCTTCCAGCACTTCCCCCTGCAGCCCAGTCTGCTCCCCCCAGGCCGTGAGTATTCCATTGCCCACATTTCCATGATAACGAATTGTTCACTAGCGGGGGAGACAGATGCAGTGCTCCTTCCCTCTCACAGCTAATTCCTCCCTCTGTGCAGGTGCTCTGCTCCCTCTCTTGCTTGAGCAGAGCTCTGTGCAATGATTCAGGCCAGGCTTCACTCCCTGCTCTCCCTGGGTGCTCTCTCCTGATCAGTGCACCCCCAGGACCACACAGTTCTGTTTGTGGGTTACTTCATTCCAGCTGAATGTAGCAAAATGGTTTGTCATCTCCATTTTTTTGCTGTAGTGTCCTAGAGGAATATGGTACTCGGGAATGCCTTCAGCAAGAGCCTCTAATCTGGAAGAGTCATTTCTCCCTCTGCCTCTTGCAGTAGAGGAACGCAGTGGCTGCTGGCTGGAAAATTAGCCCAGGGAACTCTCTCCTCTGTCTGTCTCTCACCTCATTAGACTAGTGAGAAAATGTAATTGTAAGTCTCTCAGGCTTCCCCCTCGCCGGCTGGTGGGGGACTGTGCTTCAGCGGGGCTGGGAGAGGCAAAGCGGCGCCGGGCGCTGGCCCTGCCGCCAGCCGAGCCCCGGGCAGAGAGCAGCTGGGTCCCTGTGCCCCCACGGCTGTCCCTGCCCCAGGGCAGCTGGCCTGTGCCCCTCTCCTCCCACCAAGGCAGGGCTGGGCTGACCAGCAGGCAGAGGCCACTGCTTGGCCGCACACCCACGGGCAGAGCTGTGCAAGGACAGAGTGGGGACGGCCACACTGCAGCCCTGGGGCCAGCCCTCCACCCTGGGCACAGCATGGGCTGCCCTGGGGACAGCGTGGGACACCGTGTGCTGCTCATGGTGGCCATGGCTGGCTCTGCACAGGCACAGGCTGCTGGTGCCACCGTGCTCCTCCCGACACTGCCAGCACAGGGCTCATGGGGACACCACTCCTCAAACCTTCCGTCCCAGTCTGCAGCCCCTCACCTCTTCTGGTTGTTACAACTGAATGTTCTCTTCTTGAACCATTCCACTCTGGATGAATTCTCTGCCTGCTTTACCAACCCTGGGGTTGCTAAGTGCAAGCACCAAACATTTGCTGGGAGGTGAAGCCATGGGTCCAAATGAAATGCAGTCTCTGCCCCTGAGATCCAAAATAAAGAGGGATGTTATTCTCACCAGCCCCTGATGCACACAGGGGTATTTGGCGAGGCTAACACAGATTCACACGCAGAGGCTGCTTTTGGTGTAGGATGGGAAATGCTGAGGCTGAGTCCAACCAGCTCAGCAATAACGTGTCCACCGTGTGTTTAAAAGCAGGAAGCAACGCCTCAGCTGAAATCGCTTAAACAAAAAGATTGCAGTGAGGGGCATAATGCAAGAAAGTAATAAGGTTTAAAACAGGTCAGAGCCCTTTCCCTGCTCCACTGCTCCTGAGTGAGATGCATTATTTAATGGTCTTTGGTCACCGCTGATATACTGTTGATGAAATAGATGATTTTGTTCAAAAGAGCATTAGAGAAGAAATATACAATACTGCATTACACTCCAGCACAGTTCCCTCTCTGGTAAAAGCCAATAGATTGAAGGTTTTTCCTCTTGACAGGAAAGCAAAGCAGTTGAAATGAAAAGTCTTATGAAATGGCAAATACAAATGGTAATAATGCCACCATATTCAAAATTAAATTGTTGTAATTTTAGTTTCTGAGCATAGCAAAGTAATACAATATTCAGCACAGGCTTGGGGAGCAAAACCTTTTGGCAATAACAGCAGTGCCTCAAGAGCTAACCAAACCATCCTTTATAAAAATGTGGAGTCTGATGGGGCTCTCCATCAGCCACAGGATGTGTTGTGTTGTGGTACCCCAGACGTGGAGCGTGTGGCTGCAGTGCTGCGCTCAGCCTTGGGAGGTCTCTTCTGAAAGGAAAGGATGTTTTAGCTGTCCAGATGGGTTGGAGTAGAGATCAGATTGATGACAGTCAGCAGGCAGACCTCAGTGGTGTCGTGACAGAAGAGCTGTCTCACCCTTTGTGCTCCACCTGCTTATTTCCAGGCACGGCTGAAGAGTTTGGTGTGGCACAGAGTGGCACTGCCAGCACGCCTGTGGCAAAGGGCAGCACTGGCGAGATCCAGGGGTGAGCAGGGCTGGAGAGGGGCTGATCCTGCCCGTGTCTGCTGTGAGTTTGCTGCACAAGGAACCTTCCCGTGGCTGTAGCAAGCGGGCTGTGTCTGCCTCTCCCACTCCTCCTGCCTCTCCCAGCCCTGCAAATAGCTTTTGGTATTGAATCTGCGGATTGCAACTGCTCCGTGTTTGAATAGCCTGCTGACCTTTCCCAGTAATGCCTCTTTTATAACCTTCATCTTCTGCGGGGGTTCATGCCATCCCTGTACTTACAGACCAGGAATCCAGAGTGTAATGATAACATGGAGCCGGGCGCTCCAGCCATGCAATTATTCTCCTGTGCCCCTGTTTGTGCTGTGACTTTCAGCGCGGTTAAATGCTGCTATTTTCTTTTGCCAGGCCCTGGGAGAGACTCGAGTTTGCCCTCGACAGGTTCAAGTCTCTTCTGCCAACAAAAGGTGTAACACTGCAATAAATGGTGCTGGGCAGGGGCCGGGCCCTGGCAGGATGGGCATGGGGGCTGCAGGGCGATCCCAGGGGTGCAGGCCCCCTCCTCTGGCACCGGGCAGGCTCCTGACCCACTCACCAGTAATGGAGCTGGGTCTGCAGGGTGCAGGGCCCTGCCCCTTGGGGAGCAGCTGGCACTGCAGAGCAGTGCCTGGGAAGTTCTGGAATGACCCCATGGGCACAGGAGTGATCCCAGCTCGTTCCCTCTGTCGCTGAATGCCATATGGAGGCTCAGTGACACCAGAAGGACCGAGGTGTTGGGCCATTCCTGGGCCAGGGTCGGGCTGGCAGTGACACCAGAAGGACCGAGGTGTTGGGCCATTCCTGGGCCAGGGTCTGGCTGGCAGTGACACCAAAAGGACCGAGGTGTTGGGCCATTCCTGGGCCAGGGTCGGGCTGGCAGTGACGCCCCTTGGGCCAGGGCTCCCCGCACCGGGCTCGGCTCCACGGCAGCCGTGCCACACATCCATTACCCAGTAATGGGGGAATGCAGCAAAAGCGGCTCTGAGAGAAAGGAATACATCACTGGTAATTATCTCTAACCAGAAATCTCCTCCACTGCTCCAAGCCCCATCATTCCAGCCCTATTCTAATAAAGTGACACCTTTTTAATTATGGTAAGGACAAATCTGAAATTCCGGTAAGTAATTAGCAGGCATAATTTGCCATCTCTGACACAATGTGACTTTATCACAGGTTACCTCAGTACAAGGCAGGAGTGCAAGGCTGCTGTATATCCTCTTTTAATTTTAGAGAAACCCAAACTGTCCATTTATTTTTATTACAATGTATTTCTTGAGTAGTTGAGTGGACAGCACTGAGAGTGCTCTGAGAGTGCAAATAAACAGCAGCAGCCTTGGAATGTTAAATTTAAGGGTTGTTTTCAAGAACAGGACACTTAATTTAACAATAAACTATGTTTTTATGTACCTCCATGATACCCACTGTTACCAAGAGCACAGGCTAGCTGGGCCCATTCAGAGGTGTGCAGGACCCACTGAGCCATTCAGCCTGGTTTATTTTCAGTGAAAGGAGGTGCCCATCAAACCAGAAAACACTTTCACATTGCAATCCATTTATTTATTTGCACTTCCAAAGGCTGCTTCCAGTTTTATTGTCTTCCTCCACTCTCCCCTGCTATTTGCATGTGTGCTTCAAGGGTGGTGCTTGCTTCTGCTAATGGGCATAATATTAAATCCTGCAAACCGTGGCCAAGAGAGGTTTTTCTTAAAGAATCACAGTCTTTTGCAGAGTAGATGCACAGTGTGGCAAGGTTCCTGATGTCACTGTGATTCCTGGGGTTAATATTCTTACACCTAATATATTTTTGAGAAATGTGTACTGTGGGCTAATTTATTAATATTTTAAGTTTGAGCCCTGCTGTCCAGTTGGGATTAGTCAGTTAAGCTGCATGGGTTTGTTTCTCCTTGGCAAGGGGACAAGTGCTCCAGACCTGAGTGCTTGGTCTGGACAAGCACTCAGGCTGCATGGGTTTGTTTCTCCTTGGCAAGGGGACAAGTGCTCCAGGACATGCAGAATACACTCAGAGCCCTTGGGTCTCCTTTCTGTGCATGGCCCAGCACAAATCCCCACCTTCCTTTGGGAGCTGCAGCAACTGGGACAGCAGCAGCTGTTCAGGAAGAAAATTGGTACCTCTGCTCCAGGGGGTAAGCATGGGGAGGATGCCAAGGAGCAGCTGCATTGGAGGAGCATCCCAGAGAGTGAAACACAGCTCTGTCCTGGGTCTGCTCTGCTCTGTGCACACACAGGGCTCTCCCCTGCTGTCACAGGGACTTCAAGCTCAGCAACTTAAACAACCCTTTAAGACAGATTGGATGTTTCTCATGGATAGTCTTTCATTCTGTTAATAAACACTTTAGAGATAGCCACAAACCCCCCAAATCCCAGGCTGGTAACCTCTTAGGAGCTGGGAACATCAGGAGGCTTGCAGGGCAGAGGAGCCCGGCTCAGTCTCACGTGTGATGAGCGGCCCGGGCTGGGCTGAACCGCGGTGCTGTTCTCCCATTCCCTGGTGCCTGGGGGACAGCAGAATCTGAACTTTTGTTCTGCACTGCACAGCCCCCCAAGCAGCCCACAGGCCTGCAGGGCTCCAGATTTGTCTTTCCTTGTCTGTGTTAGTGAGAGGGAAATGCATTAATAAGGCGGGGAAGCAGGGTCGGTGGCAGCCCTCGCTCTGCTTGAGGAGGAGTGATTGCTGCGCAGAGGGCTGGGAGGCAGGAGGATATAACCCTAATGTCTGCACCTCAGGACACGCCATTAAAAAGGCATCTGCAGTGACACAGATCTGTTGTTTATCAATACCCTGACAAGCGTTTCCCCTGCAGCCTGGGAACACCCACCTGACGGGCGGGTGACCGATGGAGCGCCCCGTGCCCGGCTGCCGGGACAGCAGCGCAGCCCTGGGCCCTGCCCTCCATGGTGGGAGCAGCTGGGCTGGCACCAAAGGTACTCTGGACAGGCTGGGAGGCAAGAAAAAGTGCCACTGATTGTGAGTATTTGCCCCTCAGTGCTTCTGTTGGGGAATTTTCTGGCATTTTATATCAAAGAGAACTTTTACATGTAAAAACTGACCTGAACCAAAAGTTAAAGGTAGTGACAATATCAAACCAAACATTTTCAGACTGACAAAAGCATGGTTTTCTGTCTGGTTTTCTTCATTCATTCCCACAATCAATTTTTTCTCCTTTTCCAGTTTTTCCAAACTGCAATAGCACACTCACCATCCCACCTCCTCCCATTCTTGTCTCATAATTCCTACAGCACAGAAATCCTCAGGGTGACAATGGCATCCACTTCACAGGGCCCAAAACCATGACCACATCCCTTCCCAGTTCAGGTCCAACCTCCATTTCAGCACAAAAAGATGTACAATTTCTCAGCCTCACTTTGGGGGGTTGCTCCATTCCCTCCTTCCCACTGCTGGTGCTCCCAGCTCATCCTCTGCACCTGCCAGGGCTGGGGGGGCTCACCCATCCCTGCCTTTTGTCCAGTGCACAAATGAATCAGCACTGCCTTAGAACCCCACATTACATGCAGCTTTAGTTAATTAAATGTAAAATCATTGGAATAAAATTATCCTTTCATTAGAAATTAACTCAGTGCTTAAGACTTCAATAATTACTTTTTTCTCCTCAAACCACATACAAAACGGTCAGTTAAACAGTATGTAAAAAAAAAGTTTAATGACCACAGAGCAATCAAGATTACTATTATTTAAGCACAAGCTATTAACATGTGCAATGAGGTATTAGCTAATAAATTATCTTTATAAAATTAAATTGTAATTTTATCACAAATTTTACAGAGGTTATGGGTTTTAATGGCTGTATTTAGCTCTGGCACTGAGCATGCCGCTTTCCTTCATTACTTCATTAACACATTGCATTTAGACTCTTTCTTCTTATTATTTTAATTTAGGAACAGGATTAGTTGATTCATTTCTCCCCTCTTTGGGAGCCACTCGGTCTCTGCCACTGCCCAAGGGCTGGGTGCCACCATGGCTCACGCTCTGGCTTGGCTTTTGTGCAGAGATGAGCACGGGGACACTGCAGGGCATTCACCCTCGGGCTTGGCACAGGGAGCTCAGGAAGAAGAATTCCCTTAGGGATATTCTCGAGCTGCAGAAGAACCCTGTGCTGCTCGTCCAGGTGCTGCTGATGTGGGTGCTGCAGCCTCCAAGCACAGGGGCCCTGTGCCTGCAGGTCCTCATCTGTGCAACCCCCAGCACATTTCACTTGTTTTCGTGGAGGCAGAAGCCATGAGGAGATGCTTCACACCTTCTTCCAGCACTGGGAGGTTTTGCAGGGCTCCCATGCTCTGTCCCACCAGCCCTGGCTGCAGCTGGTGGCCCGAGCCCTGCTCTGCTCGGCGTGGCTGTGCTGGGAGTGGTGCTGGGAGCAGCGCTGGGAGCGGCGCTGTCTGTGGCTCACACTTATAAACTCCCCTGCAGACAGATATCCTTGAGACTCACCTCCATCTCCCGCTCAGGTCACAGGGAGATTTAGAGATGGGGAGCTGTAGTTAAGGTCCAGATCTGCTATCTGAACTTGAGTGATGGAG
This sequence comes from Serinus canaria, assembly GCF_022539315.1. Classification (NCBI taxonomy): domain Eukaryota; kingdom Metazoa; phylum Chordata; class Aves; order Passeriformes; family Fringillidae; genus Serinus; species Serinus canaria. The sequence goes on from NC_066330.1 coordinate 532,343, forward strand.
GACACATTCCCGGGACATGTTTATTGTCACCCGGCGGCCCGCAATCCCGCTCTCGCAGAGCCACCTCCACTCCCCGTATAATTCATGGGCTGACTCCATGGTGGAGTGACTGATAAGGCCTTCATGCCGGGCTTGCCGGCCACATGTCTCAAGGAGACTCCAGAGGAGCTTCAGCACAATATAAATGTGGCTCCGTGTCAGCCTCAAACCCCTGGAAAATTCCCCGTCTCGAGAGTGCAGCATTTTAAGTAATAAAACCATAGAGAGATTACAACAAAATGTGACAGGAATTTATAGCCCTCTGCATGAACCTTTTACCTCAAGATGGAACAAAGTTGAGGGAAAAAAATTGCGTGGTTCACTTAGGTAACCTTTCCAACCACCCCCGCTCAGCTCCTGGCCCCACATTCCTCTTTGCTGATTTAATAGCAGGAAAAAAACAGCCAGGCAGGGAACTGGGGAGCAGACAGGCACCGTGCTTTAACCCTCACTGCCTCCTCCCTGCCTGAAGCACCAGGATGCCAGGGCAAAAGGAGCCCCGGGTTGTGCTGAAGGCTGGTTTTGGCCCCTGCTCCTTGCTGCTGCAGACTGGGACACCAGGGCTGGGACATCAGGACAGGCTGGCTTGCAGGCAGGGCTTTCTTTATCCTTTCAATTTCTTTTCCCTTGAGAGAGACACCAAAATTCCAACAGCATCTATAATTCCTAATGAAAAGAAGGGCTGAGCACAGGCTCCTGTTCGTGCCATACCCTGATGACATGGGGCCCGCCTCCAGCTGCTCCGTCCCTCCATGCAGGGAGGTGTTTTTATTGCCCGTGAAAGGGTCATGCAGCACTGCTAAGCAGATTCCTGGCTCTCCCTGATGCTGAATTTACTGCCACTTTCAGCAATAAACAGTGGAATTAATTCTGAGTTTACTAATCCAAAGAGTAAACAATATCCAGTGGAGACACTCAGGCAAGATAAATGCAAGGGATTAAAAGCAAACGGGGTGAAATCATTCTGCTCCCAGCTAAGGAGTCATTGGAGGAACGTGAAGCCTCCACATACAGTATTATCAAACTGTTAATAAACATTTCCAAAGTCTGTTATATTGGGAAGCTTTTATTTCCAATTCATCCCAGCTGTGGGTTTCATACATGAAGCACACTGGGTGCTGAGCAGTAACATCCCACTGCACAGGCTGACAGGGAAGGACTGGGCAGAGCTGCTGGTTTAAGAACACCCAGCCAGGACAGAGCTGCTGCCCCCTGAATGAGGTGAGAGCTCGTGTCTCCGTGCAACAAACACACCTGCAACAGTGCTGCATTCCCATGCAGTACATTGGTCCATATTTTACATCATCCTGGGTTACTGCTGTGCTTGTTAAATAATTAAAGGCAGAGAATGTGTTATTTACTGTCCATTTAGTGCAGCAGGCCCAGAGCTTCGCTTTGATTTTCAGTCTGGAAGGAGCGGTGACATGGCCCTGGGGAATTCTCCCACAGTGCTTAATTAGCGTGGCACGGTGCAAACCTGCATCACGGGCTTCACTTGTGACTCAGAAATAATATTTGATTGTTAATTTTATTGGTTAATAAATTTTTAAAATATTCATTTATATTTTTGCAGACGGTATTTTACAGCTACCAGACTTGCAGAGTCAAGCCCGATGGTTTTGGGGACCATTTCAGCAGCAGCACCTACTTTCTGTGTGAGAATCAGCTGGAGAAATTCAGCAGCACCCCAAACCAGGCTGGGGAAGGCTTGAGGTGCAGCTGCTCAGTAGCTGGGATGGACTCTCCAGGCACTCTTGTCCCTGGCATCCCGCTGATGGAGCCTCACTCTGTCCCTGCAGGCTCTGGGCCCCCAGACTGGGAGGGTTTTGTTGCCTGACCTACATCTGCACCCCATTTTCATTATCAGGGCTGTAACCAACTTCTTTTTGAAGTTGAAAAGTGCAGGAAGTAGAAAGAGCGTGGGGAAAATTCCTGATAACTAGGAAACTTCTTCCTATAGAAGAAGAAAGGAATTTGTCATCCTTGTACAAGAATAAGTTGGTTCTGTGAAGAAAAGAGTACAAATTATCAGCCCTTCAAAGCTTTCCCATTTAACCACTTTATTGCAATACAACTGCCCATAACATTTGCTTTTAGAGCCCATGATGCTGAGTGTAGTTATTACATTGCATACATAAAAGATGTTTACAATTTTATATATATATATGTAAAATGTTGATCCCCTGGGCCACATCGATTTGTGCCGGCTTCACGGCTGGGCTGGTGCAGGAATTTCCCTACGAGATGTGATTAGGCTGCAGGGAACTTTCATTCTTCTTTCCTTTTTTAATCTCCTGCTTACCCATTTAACAGACCTGTCTTGGATTCCATTTATGTCAACATTTTGGGGCAGTGCTGGGGTGTTCTGAGCTTGGGGGTACACGGCACACGCAGGCTCTGACACCTGATTTGCATGGCGTGCTCTGGCTGTGGATGGAGCTCGGTTGATTTGTAAGTTTGTGGTTGTTTCTACAGCTGAAACCAGAATTGGGACAAATGCAGGAATTAGCACTTTGTGGTGCACGGGGAAGGCAGTGCAGGGAGGGCACGCTGGAGCTGCTCTTTGGGATTCCCTCAAAATCATCCCAGCTCAAAAGTTCCCTGGGAATCGCCTCAGCTTCTCCCTTTGCCTGGAGCAGGAGCAGAGCATCACCTCCAGACCACGGGCACAGCCTGTCCCAGGCTGGCACAGATGTCCCAGCAGAGCCACCTCTGCCAGCACCGTGCTGGAGGGACAGGACACCAGTGCTTGTCCCCGTGCCACTGGAGCCCGTGCTGGAAGGGCCAAGCCTGCAGGGAGCTGGGTGAGAAGTTCCTGTTTCTGTAAAGCAGAGACATAAGCCACAGAAAGGACAAATAATTTCCCAGTAATTTGTTTTCTAATGAGCAGTGGGTTGCAATTAAGAGGGTATTCATTCTAAAGAAATTAACTGTTCTCCAACAGAGAAGAAAAAACTGGTTTATAGTTTCAATCTTCAGATTTTGACGAGCTAATCTGTAGAGTGAAATAATAATAGGGGGAGTGCTAGAGATTCTTTATAAAAACTCTTGGAAAAATGGACGAACTCCAAGGAATTGGGAAGCACCAAAGCTGAAATGGGGTCTCTGCAGAGAGGAGCTGAACCAAGAGGTCTGGTGGGAAAGGAGGAGCAGATCAGCTGTGGGATGCTCTCTGCTCCAGCCCAGCCGTGGTGTGGGATCCAGCTGGGACTGCAGCGTGCGGATGGATGAGAACACAAATGTACAGTTCATTCACATGCCCGTTGTGTCTCATCCTAGAGCTGATTTGAGAGGAAATAAAAGGCCACATATTGAGATACTCACAGCATTTAAGGAAATACACAAACACAGCAGCAATATTTGCACTGTTTTCCCTTACTGGAAGAAAAGCAGAGGGGTTTTATCTGTATATTATACATTTTTAAAAGACTCTAAGTGTGATCCAGGATATTAGACGCTATTCAGCTTCGCACAGGTATCTGGCAAAATGGTTTAAACATTTATTAAATATAGAATGATAAAATACCTTGAAGATCACATCCAATCAACACAGTTTCTGCTGTGGAAAATCATGTCTCATTAATCTGTTAGAATACTTTGAACCTACCAATATATAAATGGATAAAAGAGAATATCTTGACATATTTTTAGACTTTCAAAAGGCTTTTAATGAGGTCTTCCCACAGGATTTCTTAGGAAACAAGATAAAAATGGGGGTAAGAGATACAGTAACATTATGAATCAATAAGATGGACTAAGAGGAAGGAAACAAAAGTGAGAGACAGTCAATGTAAAGGGTCACTGGCAGTGTGCTACATGGCTACACACTCCATCTAATGGCATTAATGTATTAATTACTGACCTGGAAAAGGAAGCAGGAGTATAGATTAGTTAAATTCAGAAAAGATGAAAGAAATTCTGATAAATTTGGCAGAGGCAGAAGGATGAACAGTAGTTAATGAAGGCTGGTGTGATAAATATGAATGTCCCAAACCCCAGAACTTCCCCAGCATGTAACAGACCAGTCTGGAGAGCTGGTGACTGCAGAGACCTTGAACAACCTGTGTCCAAAGCTCCAATGGGAGCTCAAAGGGGAAAATTCAAAATACAAGGAATGAGGTTTTCACATGAAATGGGTGGGGGCTCCTCACAGAGAGCACAATAGCCCACAGCTAAACACTGGTGGTCTAGTGAGGGGAGGAAGCTCTGCATGCCTGGCACTCAGAGATCACTCCCTGGGCCCCAGGGGATGGCTCTGGAAGGGGAGGCACTCAGAGATCATCCCTGGGCCCCAGGGGATGGCTCTGGAAGGGGAGGCACTCAGAGATCACTCCCTGGGCCCGAGGGGATGGCTCTGGGGAAGGGGAGGCACTCAGAGATCACTCCCTGTGCCCGAGGGGATGGCTCTGGGGAAGGGGAGGCACTGGAAGGGGATGGCTCTGGAAGGGGAGGCACTCAGAGATCACTCCCTGTGCCCGAGGGGATGGCTCTGGGGAAGGGGAGGCTGTGGCAGTGATGCTTGAACACTGTGGCTCCAGGAGTGCAAACCCAAGCCCCAGCTGCACAGCACCAGCGTGGGCAATTTTATCCAAGCATTTTAGGATCTATAAAGGTTAATGCTGCATGTTCAGTTTTCTAGATAGTTTCTCTTATTGCTGTTCTGGAAATCCATTCCAATTAGACACCAGTACTCAGGTTTCCAATCCAGGCAGTGGGATGCAGTGTGGAGAGGTGACACTGAGTGGTCCCTGCAGGTGCAGTCTTATAAGCATGGCTCACCTCCACAGGCAGTTTATAATAATCATACTTCTCATGAAGCTTGAGTTCCACTGCCTCCAAATTAGATCTCAGCACTTAAAAAAAAAAAAAAAAAACGGTAAAAGGAGGAAAATCAATGCAAACCCCGTTCCTCCCTCTCCTCCTTCCTTGTGCTTTGCTCCAGCTGCATCACCCACAGTGCCCCTGCCGTGGGGCAGGTCTGGGGGCTCTGGGAGCCCAGGACTCGGCAGCCCTTTGGAGGCAGCAGCTGCCCAGCACAGGCCCAGTTTGCCCAGTCCCACCCAGTGCCCGGCACTGCAGACCCCTGCTGCACTCAGGCAGCCTAATTGTCTTGTTAAATATAAATGGGCTGGCGATTTCTTAAAACTGGAAGAGTGTGGAAAGCCATTAGGAAGAGGATAATACCAGTGGTATTTAAAAATTAAAATCAGCTGTGGCCAATCCCAGCAGCAGCAGCTTTGTCCTTTGGAGCCTGACTTTGACTGTCGCTCATGGATGCTATAAACACAGGGCTGTGCTCGCAGCCAGGCAATAAAGTGACTGGTGCATTTCTTTTTTGCTTTATACACCACTGTATTGATTTTGTAGTTTATTTTTTCTTGGAGGAGAAACTAAGGTATTGCGATTTCATTTAGGCACTGCATTATAATTTCCCTGATGATTTTGTCAAATGTTCCTGGAGGAGAACACCTTCTCCCGGCGAGCAGGATTCAAAGACACCAAGCCGACTAATCCATACCTAATTGGATGAAATCGTTATGCACTTTCCCTCCTTTTGGAGGTTTTTTCAGAGTTCCCGGTTCCTTAGGGATCCTAAAAGCCACTGAAGAGGTTATTATAGTATGTCCTCGGGGATGTTTAATACCCTAGCCCTGTTCAGACATGCAAATAATCTAATTCAAAAGCCTCCTAATTAGCAAGCCAGCTACAGTTCTGGATAAGGGGAGAGAGAGAGGGGGAGAGAGAGAGATCTAAAAGGACGGTGCTTTTTCCTTTTATAGGCTGCTATTGTGCAAAAGGCAGCATAATGGATAAAAAGTAATTGTTCTGATTTTAATTGCGATCCACTATTTATAGTTTTGTTCTGTCATCTGAATAATGAGGGGATTTTGTTCCTGCAGCTCATGCTAAACACGCTGCAACTGCAGCAACACAGGATGCAGCAAGCGCCTGGCATCTCCTCTTGGAAGCACAGTCTTGCCTAGCAGAGATGGTCCAAGTAAAGGATGTTAAGCTCGTTAATGAATTAGCCATTTAATTGACATAATTAGGGATAATTATTTTCTTTTAATCTATTGCCAATTTTAGGACAATTAGACTAAACAACGGTGAAGCAGATCACAGAGGGTCCTCTGCAATCCCAGTGAATGCTCTTGCCCTAAATGAAATGGTTTAAATATTAGGGATGCGCAGGTCAAGGGAGCTGAGGGTGGCACCTGGCACACCTGCTCCTGATGAGGGGACAGGACAGCCTGCAGGCCCTTCCTCTGCTGAGGAGGGCCCTGGTCACTGCAAACAGCTCCTCATCTGCCATGTGTGGCACTGGGACAGTCCCCACCAGAGCCAGCAACCTTATTCTTGCTGCTGTGAGCTCTGCACCCAGGCTGGAGCTGCACTGCACTGAGCTGCCAAGTCCAGACAAAGATTAAATTTATAAAGAGCTGCTCAGTCAGCTGGTGCTAAAGCACGGCAATACTTGGATTCCTGGGGAGCAAAATGCAGAGAAAACCGAAGGCAGGACTGAGGCCAAGGCTGTGTGTGTGCAGAGCAGGAGCAGCACAAGGCTCCAGGTCCCCGGGCTCAGGGCAGACGCAGGGCTGCCCTCGGAGGGGGCAGGAGCAGGAGCCCCATCCCTGCACTCCCATCCCTGCCACGGCAGGACAAGGGGCTCCGGTGCAAGGTGTGCCTGGGGCAGCGTGAGGGGCCCTGGGGCGAGGAGCTGGACCTGGGGCAGCACGAGGGGGAGGCTGGCCCTGGCTCACCCTGCCCAGAGCCCCTGGGTGCTCTGTGTGCCCTGTGCCAGTGCCCTGTGCAGGGCAGGCAGCTCCTGGCAGCCAGCTGGGCCACACCTTCCCACCTCCCTGGGCCCAGGGCCAGTGGCCTGAGTGCAGTGGCACCGAGGGCAGGGCTGTGGCAGTTGTGGCTTGCCAAGCCCGTGTCCCCCAGTGCCAGTGGCCTGAGTGCAGTGGCACCGAGGGCAGGGCTGTGGCAGTTGTGGCAGTTGTGGCTTGCCAAGCCCGTGTCCCCAGCGATGCTCACTCTGCTGCACGTGGCACCGCTCGTCACTTCATTATCCTATTAGAGACCCACACAGCACCTGCTCAATTGGAGCCTCGTGTGCTAGCAATTAATATGTTATGCCCTGATTAATTAGCAGGGTTAATTATGATTGCTGTTGCTAAAGCCTATGTAGAGAGAGACAGCATCGTGTTGCTGTGACTTGCAGAGCTGGGGATGCACCCCTGGGACCAGGGACGGGTGCCAGCAGCACTGCCCCAGGGGGCAGGGGCTGGGCTGTCACCCCTCTGCAGCCCTGCAGTGCCCCGGGCTGGGCTGTCACCCCTCTGCAGCCCTGCAGTGCCCCGGGCTGGGCTGTCACCCCTCTGCAGCCCTGCCGTGCCCCGGGCTGGGCTGTCACCCCTCTGCAGCCCTGCTGTGCCCCGGGCTGGGCTGTCACCCCTCTGCTGGCCCAATTAGCAAACAGGGCTATCCAGGTGCCATCCAGGGTGGCACCTCACGCTTCCCTCGGGAGCTGCAGCCCCACAGCCTTGTTCACACTTTACTCAGTGTACCTTCAAAGTGACTTCTTCACCTGTACAAGAGAGAGCAGTCCTCTACAGACAGTGTGGGCTTTCCCTGTGCCCAGGAGTTTCTGGCCAGTTTTCCCAGGCAGGCATCAGTGCCTGGAGCCACGGGCAGCTCCAGCTCAGTCAGCGAGTGCTGTGCAAGGGCAGCCCAGCCACGGGGCCAGGGGCTGCTCAGGAGGGATTCTTCAGCTTCACCGTCAGAAAAGCTGGCTGAGAACCACGGGCCAGGCTCCAATCTGGCACACAGCTGAGCATCTCCCATTTCCCATTAAGGTTTTGATTTGTCTGTGCATGAAATAGTGAGACTTGGGGTCTTTTTGGCAGTTGTGAGTGAGAGATGACCACCCTTCTCATTGACTTATCCCTTTGAAACTATCATCACTCATTTCTCTTGGGAAGAGAATGTGAGGCGCTGGTAAATAATATAGGGTTGTGTGTTTCTTTATCTCCCATAGTGTGTTGTCTCCTACATGCTGTTCTGTTCTAACAACATCCATCAAGACAAATGCATACCTGAGAACAGCCTCCCTCAAACCTCAGAAATCTGTTTCTGAGGTCACCAACTATACAGAAAAGACAAAGAAGAAACAAGAAGGAAATTGCACAAACAATTAAACATTTTTTTCCAGAGACAGAGAGGACTCCCCTTGTCTGCACAAGGCAAGCACCAAAATAAGAATGCCACATCTCAAACACAAGGCAATCTATTATTCTCAGAGCAGTAACATGATACATTATCAGCCACCTTATCCTAGCAAAATGTATCATTACCTGCACTTTCTGCACTTTCCAGATCAATCCACTTTAAAAATGTAGTAATATAGAAGGGTATTAGGTACTAGAAAACTCATTATGAAAATGGCGCACTCAAATTCTTTAAAGGTGATATTTCATAAAATATACTATGCCTAGCTCTTGGCTCAATCATTCTTTTTAATAGCTCCATAGCAGCCAGAAAATAAAGTATTCATGAAGATTGAAGAAGATGATCCCATGAACTTCAATTTAATTGGTGCAAATTAAAACGATCCATCTTTTCACGCTGCCCGTCTATCTCCAATCATCAGTGCACCGCACGTCCAGCACCCTGATTACAATTATCTTTTAATAGGAAAACTTGTCACTTTTTTGTGTGATTTACATAAGCTTGCACAAACTTACTGGTATCATTTAGGGTTGGAATGTATGATTTTTTTTTCCATTCAAGTCCCCTGATATAGTTGGGGGAGGGGGTGCCCAGAGGTGAGGTGAGCTCTTGGCGGGGGGCTCATTTACTGCACTTAAAGCCCGGACTTGTACAAGAAGAATGCCAGAACGAAGCCTTCAATACATCTTCATCCAGCAGACCTCCCCCCAAAGAAGTGCTAATGCAGTCAGATTTCATGGTGTCTTTGCAATGACCATTGCAATTACAATACAAAAACCTAGATGACATTTTGACTTTTAATTAGGAAGGAAATGATGCTGGTCCCTGCTGATGGCTCTCTCTCTCCCTCCGACTGCTCCTAGCACTCCCATCCTGAGAAGGTACCCTGCAGGGTTTAATAAGCCATCAAATCATAGTGGTGTGGGACGTATTCTCAAGAGTTCAAATAAAATTACCATAAATGTATGTTTACTCTTCCTGGCCTAGAGTCTGGGATCTGGCTGAGGGCCCTCCAGCCAGCAGCAGCACAAAGCACCCACAGTATTAATTATTGTTTCTATCATTATTACTATTTTCTTTGTGATGACCACAATCCACCGGCGAGGACGCGCGGAATGATTCATTGCCTGTAGCCATTTATGTATAATATGTTTCAATTTTTTTTCCTTATCTTTGAAAGGCAACCCTCCTTATCACAGATGGCTTCTATCCCTTAAGATGTTGGGAGATTTAGCTCTGTCTTCCAAGGCTGGGATTTCCTATGCATGGAAATAATGAGCATTGTTTAGCTGCTGTCCGTGTGTTCCCTGATAGCGTCCACCTGAAAGGAGAGCCTGGGAACCTGCAGAGCAGCCTGTGTCTTCCCCGTGCTCCCCTGAACCTGCTCACACCTCCACTGAAGCACATGAGGGGACAGTTTTTAATAAGCTCTAATTTCCAGCTCCCTCTCCTCCCTCGCCCAGGCCCCCGTGGAGGTCATCAGCCTGCGAGTATTAAACTTTTTAGCACATCCACTGCAGAGCAATTTTTAGGACTCCTTTGCCGGCGGAGTTCAAATGAAACTCAAGGCTGATCTCATTAAGCACTTGTCTCATTTTGGTGCATGAATATTAAACAGGAACATGTGTGAGCAGGACGCTGCAGAAAGAACATTTTTCCTCTCGGAGGCGCCTGGCGCAGCTGCGGGCGCGGCCGGACCGACATCCCGGGGGTCAGCCCTGCCTCCCAAAGGCAGATGTTCACTGTGCCCCGAGCTGCTGGCAGAGCAGGAGGGCGCACAGCGAGGGCTGCAGCCCTGGGATGAAGGGTATTTGGCAGAGTATGCCATGGCAGAAGAACTCCCCGCAGCAGGTGCCCCAGGAGGGTCAGTGAGGGACGGCCACGGGGCAGTGCAAGGGAGGGAGCCCAGCTCCCCCTCCTCCCCGCCGCAGGTGCCAGGCAGCTCCCCAGAGCTCTCCCCATCAGTCTTTTGTCCCAGCAAACGCCACCGGTCACTGTGACCCAGATAAGCTCCAGGCTGATCTGTCAGGGAAGCGTGTGGCGCTGCCCTGCCATAAATCCGGGGCGGCGGGAGCGGCGCCCGCAGCCAGCCCCGGCAGTGCCCACCTGCCCTGGTAAGCAGGTAATCATGAGCTGCCACCGAAAGGTGACCCATTACCGTGATGGATTTGGTGTGAGAAACAAATGGACTGAGACCCGCGGATTGCTGTCCTTACTGCACCTTGGCCTTTGTCCTGTCCTATCAATATCCACGCTGGGCTCGTTACGGGCCGGGGCCGCGGGGCCAGCCCGGGCCCAGCTCGCCAGGACCCGCTCTGCCAGTGGGCACTGCCCGGCTCCCCGCTCCACAGGCGCTCCCTGCACCTGCTCTGCGCTCTCCTGCCGAGGCTCAGCCCTCTCCATGGGGAAGGGCTTGGTCCCAGCAGCACCTCCAGAACCGTGCCCCGAGTGCGGCACAGCCCAAGCGCCCTGGCCGTGCTCACTGTGGCACCCCAGGAGCTGCTGCAGCTGGGGGCGAGGTGTGGGGACGTCTGCCATCACCATGGGGAGGAGGAGGAGGAGGGAGAGCCGGCAGAGCTGACCTTGAGGCTGCCTGAGATTGACCCTGAAGCAGCGAGATTCTCCATTCTGTTCACAGGCACTGTCATCTCTCACCTTGCAGAGAGCGCTCGCCTTGCCCATTTATCATCACAAATGTTTCTATTTAGGCTTATTTGTTTGTACAGTTAAGCCCTGTTACATTTACACCAAGAAGAAGGACAAATTGTGATTTTATCCAATGTTAGATCATATCACTCCTTGCTACAACTTTCACAGCATTAATAAGGATAAAGGGAGACTTTGGAGAAATTCAATAATACAGCACATGTGATAACAGCCTAGCCAAGTGCTCTGGGGAGGGAGTGAACTCCACAGCGGAGCCATGGCTGTGGCTGCCCCTTGTGCCCACATCGTCTTGTCTCCCCAGGAAGGGATTTCTGCCCTGGCTGAATGTGGCAGAATGTGGCTCATTACGGAGCATTAGTCTGCCCACTGGAACCCTTCATTCCCTGGACAGTATCTTGCTCTTACACAAAACTCCAGATGCCTGTAGAGTTCCCAGCTCTTCCTGCCAACACTCACCAGGCACAGAAATGTTTTGTTTTTTTAAAGACGGAAGTGGTGGCAGAAATGTGCCAAAAAATGGCAAATCTGGGAAAGCAGAGCACACAGTGATTGAGAGCAGAACCCAGAAATCAGAAGTGCCAGGATGCACTGGAGTGCTCAGAATGAGGTCACTGCCCAGAGGCGAGGGCATCCCCAGGAACCCCCAGCACCCACCCCTGTCAGGCAGAGCTTGGCAGCTGCGTGTGCCTTGGCCCGCTGTTACCTTGGCCTGACGCAGAAGGGACCAGGAAGCACCTGTGCAGGTGTGTCACTTGGGGTGGGAGCATCTTCACTATCACCTCTGTGCTTCTCAGTGTCCATCCAAAGCTGCTCCTGGCCCAGGAGAGCTCCTTGCCTCCCCATGCCAGTGCCAGGAGCAGCAGTGCCAGACAAGAGCACCCACACACACATCACCCCAAACTCCATCTCATGGAAGATCTCCCCGGGGATTGACTGGCACTTTCCCAGCAGGAACTCCAGAGGTGCAAATCTGCACGGAAACCCTGCTGTGCTGGGACAGGCCTGAGGCTGGTGCCAGTCAGGGGACTGGCAGGAAACCCTGCTGTGCTGGGACCGGCCAGGGCTGTGCCACAGGCTCCCCTCACCAAAGTGCCTGGCAGCAGCGCCAGCAGCAGGTGGCCACCCAGGGCTCCCCCGTTTGCAGGGTGGCCACTCCGGGCTCTGTCCTGCCTGCGGCCACCCCGGGTCCCCTCTGTGGGTGGCTGTGGCACAGCAGGCTGTGGCTGCTCCGGCCTGGGAGCTGCTGCCTCCCAGCAGCCATCATTTATGTTATCCTTACAGCCGAGGGCACGCACCTTCAATCATTCTTCCTAGTTAGACACAATCATCAGCCAGATTTGTCTTGTTTAGCTGAAATGCATACTCAGAGGCTGCTCAGCCCTGCGGATCCTGCCAGGATGGTTCCTAATCCCGCCGCCGAGCACTCTCCCGGGTTTTAAAGGGCCGGTTTTGGCTCCAGGGCAGCTCTGCTCCACGCCAACTCGCTTTCTAAGAACACGGCTGCTGCTCCGGAGCGGATCCAGGCGCTTCCAGGAGCAGGGGCTGTGCCAGCCCTGGGCAGAGCTCAGCCCGAGCAGCTCTGCGGGCACGGGGGGCTCCGGCCGGGGACGGTCCCTGCCAGTCCCCGGTGTCCCCTCGGGACAGCGGGTCCTGCTCGCCCTGGGCTCTCGCTCCTCTCACCCGGCCCAGGGCTGGCTCGGAGCCCCCGGCGGGGACACCCTGCCCCGGCGCTGGCTGCAGCCCCCGCTGTCACACCGCCACCACGGCTCCTTTCCCACACACATCCATCCTCGATGTTTTTTATGATCAGCTGAAGATTTCTTTTTGCATCTGCCAAGGAACTATTTTCACAAATAAGTATGTAAATCCTCTGTAAATGTATGCTAATTACTTATTTTAATTACAATGTAAATAAGTAATTACTGAATAATTTTAAAGTATTTACATGGGGTTGTGTGATTTAAAAGCTAACTTGTTGGAAGTATAAAAACTATAAATTTTACGGTAATTATGCCACAATTTATACACTGTGGCCAAATACAATTTCCCTGTGCTTCGTAAGAGATAAATAAATATGTAATTCCCCAGTAGTTGCTGCAGAATAACAAAACTATTGCATGGTGATTTTTTTCTCTTTTATGTGAAAAATACCCATACACCAAACCTATTTGAAGTCAAGATTTTTCACAAGGATACTGAACATTCATCCCTGTGATGCTGAGGAAGTTCTGAAGGAGAAGAAGGGAGGATTCTGAAGGAGGTTGCTAAAAAGGGGGCAAAGATAAAAGGAGGCAAAATGGCATAAGGGCCCCTGGTTCTCCCAGATATTTCTGCCAGCTCGTGGGGGTCTGTGCCATGGCCAGGCTGTGGGTGCAGGGCTCCAGGGACCCCCCAGCCCTGGCCCCCAGCTGTTGTGGCTGCGGTTTCCTGCAAAAGCTGATGCGGGAGCAGAGCTTGGCAGGAAATTGGCAATCAAAAGGTAAGTTTATAAACAGTTAAATTATATTTCCTGTGGGGTATTTTTTTATTAATTTCATTGCAATAATACATTAAACACCAGCACTGTGAAAATTAGTGTTAATGAACATTAAATGTGTTGGACAATTTAAATGGGGTGTATATATCACCTCTCTTATTATTGGGATTGGCCCAGCGGTAATATCCTTTTATCGATCCTCTGCCTTTCTCCTTGCCTCCGTCCCCGTGGAAGTGGCCATGAAGGACACCGTGAGCACAGAGCTATCACAGACATAATCTTTTAGCACTTTAATAACACTGCAAGCAGCCATCACCCACCAGCCCTTAATAACTGTCTCCGTCAGCTCTTTAGAATTTGCAGATTGCACAGTCCTTCTAAATCTTCCCTGAAAAGGCGGGAGCGTTCGGGGCTCCCGGCGCTCCGCCCTGCTCTCGGCAGGGTCCCCGCACGCCGCTGCCCCCGCAGCGCTCCTGGGCAGCTCTGAGAGCGGGGGGACGCGGGGCTGCCCCGGCTCTGGGCTGTGCCAGTGCCATGCGGGCTGTACCCGTGCCATGCGGGCTGTGCCAGTGCCATGCGGGCTGCCCCGGCTCTGGGCTGTGCCAGTGCCATGCGGGCTGTGCCCGTGCCATGCGGGCTGCCCCGGCTCTGGGCTGTGCCCGTGCCATGCGGGCTGCCCCGGCTCTGGGCTGTGCCTGGCGGGATGTGCCAGTGCCATGCGGGCTGTGCCATGCGGGCTGTGCCATGCAGGCCGTGCCGTGCGGGATGTGCCATGCGGGCCGTGCCCGTGCCCCCACCAGCAGCTGGTGGCTCCGAGAGCTGCCGGTGGTGAGGTTCGCTGGGGATCGCAGGCTGGGGGAGCCGGGGCGGATCTGGGGGAGCCGGGGGGATCTGGGGGAGCCGGGGGGGATCTGGAGGAGCCGGGGGGGATCTGGAGGAGCCGGGGGGATCTGGGGGAGCCGGGGGGATCTGGGGGAGCCGGGGGGGATCTGGGGGAGCCGGGGCGGATCTGGGGGAGCCGGGGGGATCTGGGGGAGCCGGGGGGGATCTGGAGGAGCCGGGGGGGATCTGGGGGCCGCTGCCCCCTCATCACGGCCACAGACGGTCCCAGGTGCAGCCCGTGTGCAGGGCACTCCCTGCTCCTGCACGCTCCCTCTGCCGCAGGGGCACCCGAACTGGCACCGGGCTATCCCACGGCTCTGGTGCAATCCCAGCACTCCCCAGACAAGCTGCACGTCTCTGATATCACATCAGTCCCTAAATCAAGGGTTCTTTAAAATCCTGCAAGCCCTGGGTCCCGCATCAGCACCTGCAGCAGGTGTGCACAGAACCTGAGGGGTTTTGGAGCAATAGTGGGCAGGCCCTGGCACAGGTGCCCAGAGCAGCTGGGGCTGCCCCTGCATCCCTGGCAGTGCCCAAGGCCAGGCTGGACAGGGCTGGGAGCAGCCTGGGACAGTGGGAGGTGTCCCTGCCAGGGCAGGGGTGTGGGATGAGATCAGATTTAAGGTCCTTCCAGTCCAAACCAGTCAGTGATTTGATGGTTCCGTGATCCAGTATAAACCCAGAGCCTCGCCCGGGGCTCTGAGGGCTCAGCCTCAGGGCTCTCTATCTGCTCAAAGGTTTTCCTCGCAGCCAGCAGGCAGTGGGTGACCCTGGATCAGGCACATCCAGCTCTGGGAGCAGAATTGTGAATTTCCTCAGCGATGTAACGCCCGAGCTTCACAAACGCAGGTTAAACCACCTGCACGCTCTTGCTGCAGGGACGTGCTGATATCCCCACTGGGGAGATGAGATATTTTTATGCCTCTGCACTCATCTAACATCTGAGTTTCACTAATAACTAGATTTATGCAGTGGCACAGCTTTAAAAGAACAGGTTAAGGGGAAAATTGATCTGTATTCAGGAATGCCAAGTACCTGGATTAAGATGCTTTTTCCCACCCAGAGCACTCAGCATTTCCATAGCTATGCACATGATCCAGGCACGGCCCACTCCCTTGCTTTCCTGGTGGATTATATAGCTCTTACAATGGATTTAAAAAAATTAATGATCAAATGGCTGTGAGATCTGTGGGATGTGGGATGCCTCCTTCCACCAACATCTCTCCACAGCTGGAATTCGTTTCACTGCAAAATGCACGGGAGTGTGAGCAAAGACAGCCTGAAAGCAGTTCCCACTGAACTCTGGCAGGTTTTCAGGGAATTTGTGAAATGTCCTTTCTGAGGACTGGGCGAGACACTTTCAAGCCTTTTGTCTGGAATACGAAGGAGCACAGTAGGTGCTTTGAGTAGGTTGTTACAAAAATTGCTGACATAACAGTGCACGTCTGCTCCAAACCTGTCCGCAGATATGGAATTCCTAAAATTATCTCTCTGCCTCTCGGTGCATTATCTGCTTGTTCAGGGCTCTGCAAAGGGCTTGGGTGGGGGAAGCTCCAGCAAACCCTGCCCAGGAATGGCTGCAGGGCTGGGGATCGCAGCCACTGCCTGACAGAGCAGGCAGCATTTTGTTTGTATTTTTTCTAAATTTCTGTTTTGCGAGGAATTCAATTTGGTTTATTGTTCGCGATTCATATCCAACATTGCAGAGTACATTTAATACACAGTGGTTACACTCGAAAGTGGTCTAATTAATAAAATGCATAAAAATAAATAGGAAAATCAATGCTTTTGTTAACATTCTGTCATTTTTACACATTTTGAAATTCATAGCAGCTCTAAGAGCACAGCACGAGTATAGTGGGCTCTGGTTTGGTAAAAAGCTGAAGATGCTGAGCAGACAAAAATATTCTTCCAAATGAGATTAGAGAGTCGGGACACTGTCTTGGGCAAAAAATGGAATTTTTGATGGTATTAGCCTGGCTGTGGCTTTGCAGTTTGCATTTCTTCTGTCCACAGGGAGGAGAAAATATTCTGTCAGAATAATATAGTGAAAATTAAAAGTAAATAAACCAAAAAATTTCAGACTTGGCTGGTGGGAATCTACCCTACCCATGGTTAAGGCTGCCCCTCTAGAATTCATGCAGTTAGAGAGGTAACTGTCCTCCTGCCTCTGCAAACATGGAGATCCACAATGAGACAGAAGCTGGAGGAGGAAATCCCATTTTCTTTGTGACTTTTTAAACCACACAGTGTTAACAGCCACATGGAAAATCTTTCTCATTAACACCTAGGGCTCCGGGGAAATGTTGTCGACGAACGCCTTATTGCATATAACCCCAAACCCTTTAGGACCTGGAGACGCTCAGACGAACTGGAGTAATGACCTGGAAATAGTCCTCTGGGCCTGCTGCAATAATGATGTGGCTGGCTGTATTTTTTTAATATGAGGAAAGAGATTAAAGAAAATAACAGCCCTGCTTGACTCGTTCATTATTACTGAGGTGAAGTGACCACTAAGAAATGATGACAGAAACCTTGCTCACCAGTCACCAGGCCCAAATGGGGCTGGGGAGGTTTCTGACACAGCCTGCCTGAAGGCAGCACAATAAATTCAGACATTATCTGATATGGATGTATCGTAATGAAAAATAAATTTGCAAAACAGTCTGATATGAGTTAATCCATAAAGTATTTTATTACTTCATTTTCTTACATTGAATCCATCATGCGTTTTTCTGGCAGCATATTTTTAATTACTTTTAATTTAAATATATGCGTCCGCTGCTCAGATTGGTTTTGACACCAGTTAAAAAAATAAATTGAAAAAAAAGAAAGCAATTATTGTCCCCCTGCACCGTGCTCCTTCCCCTGCAGACAGGGTGGTGCTCAGCCAGGGCTGGGCACGGGGACTGTCACCAGGCAGGACCTGTCCCCAAGCCCCGAGGTGGCAGGGGTGACTCTGGGTGCCCACAGCTCCTTCCTCCTCATGCCCAGATGGGGCCAGGGCAGCCCTGCAGCTCCAGAGCAGCTCCAGTGCTGCTGCAGGGCTGTGCCTGGGCAGTGCCCCAGCCACGCCGGGCACGGCCATTGCCACTGATGCAAAAATGGCCATTAAGGAGTGGTGACAGGGCCCTGCTCATTTGTGCCTGGGACAGAGCCCCGCTGCCCGGGGCTGCCTAATGAAATCTGAAACCATCACATTTATTTGTCATATGGGTGTAACACATTTGCTGAGCCGTCTAATAAATGTAATAATCCAAATATTCCTCCAGTTCTTTTAGAAGAAATACATTTATTGCCTGTGAAGCCTTCTAATAAGATTTCTTAACTGCTTCCCTGCCTGTCGTGTCCCCTCACCCTGCTGGGAGAGGGTAGTGGCCACCAGGAGTGCAAGCACAAACTCTCCCTGGAGCCTGCAGAGCTGTGAGGGGCTCCCTGAGCAGCCCTGGAGTTGGCACAGAGCTGAGCCTTTCTCCTCACACATTGCTCTGAAATAATCCCTGAGCTTTTCCATCTCTTGCAAACCCCCTGGGATTCAGATTTCAGCATGTGCTCCCATGGCAGTGAGTGGGGGGCAGAGGTGCTGTGTGCTGGGGGCAGCCCCTGAGAGCCCCCAGGAAGGGAGGAACACTTTCAGTCTCACAGAATGCTGTGCCATGCCAGGCTGTGCTGATGACCCACCTGCAAAATGTGCCCAAATTCCAATCTCCCAGAGTCCCTTCCCATTTCCAGAAGGTTTCACATGCCTGAGAGGCTGGGCTGGCCATGCTGGTGGAAGTGGGAGGCAGACCCCTGTGTTAGCAGAGTGTGAGCCAGCATTTCACACAGAACTTTTATATGCCGAGCAAATATTGAATTCTATTGGTTTAATTTAATTAAAATTTATTAACCTTTTATTAAACATATATCCTCATTAAAATTCTCATTCCTGACTCTTGCAACAGCCCAGCCATATTCTTATTTCCAAGCTCATTAAATATCACCCAAAGAGAACCTATTCCTTAAGCACTGATTGTTGATAAACTGTAATATTAACCCAGGCATGTCCCAGAGACTTTGGAAAGGAGACAAAATGAAATCCAAACATGAGCCCTGGTGCTGCTGCTTGGAAAGGAATCCAGAGAGGGACGGAGGTGCAGGCTCAGCTCTGCCGTGGCACAGGGACATGGGCTGGTGCAGCTGGGCTCTGGGGCAGCACCCAGAGCAGCACCAGCCCCTGCAGAGACCAGGGCTCGGTGCCTGCATGGCCAAGGCTTGCCCAGCTCACCTGGTGATGCCAGCCTGGTGATGCCAGCCCGGTGCCAGGGCTGCCTGCTGCCTCAGTGATCCTGGAAGGCAGAACCATCCCCAGTGATCCTGGAAGGCAGAGCCATCCCTCAGTGATCCTGGAAGGCAGAGCCATCCCCAGTGATCCTGGAAGGCAGAGCCATCCCCAGTGATCCTGGAAGGCAGAGCCATCCCCAGTGACCCTGGAAGGCAGAGCCATCCCCAGAGATCCTGGAAGGCAGAGCCATCCCCAGTGATCCTGGAAGGCAGAACCATCCCCAGGGATCCTGGAAGGCAGAGCCATCCCCAGAGATCCTGGAAGGCAGAGCCATCCCTCAGTGATCCTGGAAGGCAGAGCCATCCCCAGTGATCCTGGAAGGCAGAGCCATCCCTCAGTGATCCTGGAAGGCAGAGCCATCCCCAGTGATCCTGGAAGGCAGAGCCATCCCTCAGTGATCCTGGAAGGCAGAGCCATCCCTCAGTGATCCTGGAAGGCAGAGCCATCCCCAGTGACCCTGGAAGGCAGAGCCATCCCTCAGTGATCCTGGAAGGCAGAGCCATCCCCAGTGATCCTGGAAGGCAGAGCCATCCCCAGTGACCCTGGAAGGCAGAGCCATCCCTCAGTGATCCTGGAAGGCAGAGCCATCCCCAGTGACCCTGGAAGGCAGAGCCATCCCTCAGTGATCCTGGAAGGCAGAGCCATCCCTCAGTGATCCTGGAAGGCAGAGCCATCCCCAGTGACCTGGAAGGCAGAGCCATCCCCAGAGATCCTGGAAGGCAGAGCCATCCTCAGTGACCCTGGAAGGCAGAGCCATCCCCAGTGATCCTGGAAGGCAGAGCCATCCCCAGAGATCCTGGAAGCAGAGCCATCCCAGAGATCCTGGAAGGCAGAGCCATCCCTCAGTGATCCTGGAAGGCAGAGCCATCCCCAGAGATCCTGGAAGGCAGAGCCATCCCCAGTGATCCTGGAAGGCAGAACCATCCCCAGAGACCCTGGAAGGCAGAGCCATTCCCAGAGATCCTGGAAGGCAGAGCCATCCCCAGAGATCCTGGAAGGCAGAGCCATCCCCAGTGATCCTGGAAGGCAGAGCCATCCCCAGAGATCCTGGAAGGCAGAGCCATCCCCAGAGATCCTGGAAGGCAGAACCATCCCCAGTGATCCTGGAAGCAGCACTCGGGCTGGAGCAGGGGCTGCAGGTCAAATGCTTGGAGCCTTGATGAATATGGAGCAGTGCAGGGCAGGTAATTGATTTCAGGGAAGCAGGAAGGGCCGAGTGTGACGGAGGTCAGGGGACAGAGGGATCTCTCAGCGAGGGCAGGCGGGAGAGCAGCTGCATCCCTCGCAGGAGGGAGAGGGGGACGGGACCCTGAGCACCGGGGCTGAGCAAAGTGGGCAGGGCTCTGCTCCCCTCCCTCAGACCCACCTTCACCCAGAACATGTCTAGCAGCAAACACTTCTCCAAAAACTGGGAGACTCCACAAATTCAGACAAAATCGTTGTGTTGGGTTTTTTTCCCTTTACAAAATCAAGTATTTTATGTAATCTTGCCCTCTGTGTTCCTAGAGCTTTGCACTGTGATGCCATGTGCTGGTTAACACAAGTCCCAGTCACAGCATGCCCACTGTGATGGTGCTTGGGTGTTCCCTGTGCCCAGCCCATTCTCTTTTTGACCATTGAAATTCCTGGTTTTCCAGCTGCACAGTGATCAGGCCTTAAAATCCACACCTGTCTCCTCCAAATCACAAAAGGTGAGGAAGAGACGGCCCTTCTGCAGGTGCTGGGGAAGCTGGTGCCACAGTCAGTTCACCGTGGGGCCACTGCTGCCAGTCCATGAGCAGCCACTGGCCAGAGGCTCCCCCCAGCCCTGGTGCAGCTCTGGGACCTGCCCTCAGGATGCTGCTGGCCAGGAGCACAGCCTGACCTTGCTAAGCACAGACAAATTCATGTGCAATAGCTGTAAAGAAAAGATATGTTAATTGTGCCACATAAAATCTGTGATTACTCTGGCTAATCTGTCAAAGCTGGGAAATATTGACTACTGTGGAAGGATACCATTTGCTGCCACATCTGTGGAGCTGAGGCCATGGAAAGGATCTGCAAGGAGGGAGAGCAGAGCTGGAGAGGGGCAGAGGCTGCAGGGCTCTGGGGCAGGACTGCAGCGGGTCCTGCAGAGCCGAGGGCAGTTCTGGGACACGTTGTCCCTGGAGCAGGGCACACTCACCCTTAACCCACAGCATGGCTGTGGTGTCATCTTGCAGCAGCCACAGACAGGGGCTCACCAGCCACGAGAAGGGCCAGAGAGGTCCAGGGAAGGCCGTGGGACATGGGGACAATGAGAACCCTGGTGCCCAGTGCTGCAGAGCAGCCTGTGCCACACTGAGGAACCTCTCCTCTGCAGCAGCTGAGCCCGGGGGAAGAGCTCCAGGTACGTCAGGAACCCTCCACTTGTTTGCATTCAGCCTGGTCTGAATCTGACACCTCTTCCTAGATCCTACAAAAACTGCCCAGGACCTGTTTTGGCACCTCCATCCTCTCACAGCAGAATGACCCAAGCCTGTATTTTATGGACACAGTCTGGGTATGTGTAGATCCCTTGTGGCGCCATCCTACCCCTGTTAATAAGATTAAAAGCCAGTGCTTGCATGTGCCAAGCTTACCAAATGATTACCTGCTGTATATGAAGTGTTTAATTGCACGAAATGACATCATGTTTATCTGTGCAGCATTAGCATCTCGTCCGTGGTGTCACAGTGTAAACACGCGTGATGCCATCCGTCACCGCGGGGACTTAAAATCAATTGCTCTCCCTGCACCCTCTTGTACAGAGAGGAGCACAATACATTAATGAACTTGAGCAAGAACCTAAGTGACAAGATGAAACAGCATAAATAATAACACTTAAAATGTGTTATCTATAACAATGAAGTGTCTCAAATAATAGAATTATGGATTCCAAAGAGGAAAGCAAGTTATTGAAATTCACACCATGGGAGCATCAGTTTGTGCTCATCAACAAAATCACCTATAAATTAATCTGATTTAGTGCTGGATGTAGGTTGTATAAGACACCAACATCACTAATCAGCTTTATTTTATAAACATGTCCCATTTTACAATCTATTTGCCTGCATAACTTGACTAAGCAAGAATTTAAGATGTGGGTCAAGAATTTTTACCCTTGCCTTATGATAATTTTGCTTAGGCGCTCGTAAACAGTTCTTTTGGCAACTTATTAGTCCCATTATTTCAGAATTTTCTTCAATGAACCATTTTTTAGCTATCAAAACAT
The DNA here is from genome assembly GCF_022539315.1 of Serinus canaria. NCBI lineage: Eukaryota > Metazoa > Chordata > Aves > Passeriformes > Fringillidae > Serinus > Serinus canaria. The sequence continues at coordinate 554,195 of NC_066330.1, forward strand.
TTAGTTCCAGCTGACTTCAATGATATAGACTTCAGACCAACTGAATTTATGAGTTTAACAAGATTACATAGTCAAATAGCCATTCCTTACCAAGTTCATATTTCTAAATAAACGGTCAAGGTGCAGCCCAGAACAAAGTCTATTAGAAGAGGACACGCAGAGTCCATTGACTTTAACTGTATTGATTATGGATAATTATTTGGTCTCTACTGTCTTCTCACATTTTTACAAATTTTCTCTGGGAAGGTTTAAACTTTATTGTTTTCTCCTCAAAGGGAGGGAGAAGGACAAGGGCATGTCCCCTCCATGTCCCCTCCATGTCCCCTCGGCCGCCGTGGAACCGCGCCGTGCCCCGCGGCGGGGAAGGTTCTGCTGTCCTGGAGTGAGAGCATTCATAGCTGGAGGTGGATTATTTGCAAAATCAAAGCCAAGGCGGATGACATTCTGTCAGGATAAACAAACCGTTCAACCACGAGCCCATGAGTACTGACCAGAAAGAAAAGGGATGTCTTGCACCCGCCGCGCCGGGCGCTGCCAGCCCCACGCAGCACAGGCAGCCAAACCCAGCGGTGCTGCGGCCACGGCAGCCCCTGGGCCCTTCTCCTCGCCCCCTGCCCTTGCAGCCACCCCAGCCAGACCCCAGCTCGTGCAGAGGCAGTGCAGAACGCTCCTCTGCCTGGCCTTGGGGCTGCAGAAGCAGCAGCGGCGTTCCCAGGGCCCCAGGAGTGGGTGCTCCCCTCACTCCTCAGCAGGAAACCAGACCCCGGGCTGGGGCTGCCTCCTGCAGAGCCTCGGGGCCAGGAGACCCCCAGGGCTGTCCCCAGGGCCACCCCACACTGGCCATGGACTGCCGTGGGCCCCTCTCTTGCCAGGCCCCCTCAGCCCCCACAGTGGCTGGGGGACAGGGACACTCTAGGATGGGACTTCCCTCTGACCCCCTGCTGCCAATTTCTCACCAGGGTCACTCCCCAGGGACCCCCTTCCCCACAGGGGGTCTGTCTGTGGGGCACATGGGCAGGGGTCAGCCTGTGGTGCCCATGCCAGGGCTCATCCCCACCAGGCTCTCCTCATCCCCGCCAGGCTCTGCCCATCCCCACCAGGCTCTCCTCATTCCCACCAGGCTCTGCCCATCCCCACCAGGCTCTGCCCATCCCCACCAGGCTCTCCTCATCCCCACCAGGCTCTGCCATCCCCGCCAGGCTCTGCCCATCCCCGCCAGGCTCTGCCCATTCCCACCAGGCTCTGCCCATCCCCACCAGGCTCTCCTCATCCCCACCAGGCTCTCCTCATCCCCACCAGGCTCTGCCACCCCACCAGGCTCTGCCAATCCCACCAGGCTTCCTCATCCCCACCAGGCTCTGCCCATCCCCCCCAGGCTCTCCTCATCCCCACCAGGCTCTGCCCATCCCCACCAGGCTCTCCTCATTCCCACCAGGCTCTGCCCATCCCCACCAGGCTCTGCATCCCACCAGGCTCTCCTCATCCCCACCAGGCTCTCCTCATCCCCACCAGGCTCTGCCCATCCCCACCAGGCTCTCCCCATCCCCACCAGGCTCTCCTCATCCCCACCAGGCTCTCCTCATCCCCACCAGGCTCTGCCCATCCCCACCAGGCTCTGCCCATCCCCACCAGGCTCTCCTCATCCCCACCAGGCTCTGCCCATCCCCACCAGGCTCTCCTCATCCCCACCAGGCTCTGCCCATCCCCACCAGGCTCTGCCCATCCCCACCAGGCTCTGCCCATCCCCACCAGGCTCTGCCCATCCCCACCAGGCTCTGCCCATCCCCACCAGGCTCTCCTCATCCCCACCAGGCTCTCCTCATCCCCACCAGGCTCTCCTCATCCCCACCAGGCTCTCCTATCCCCACCAGGCTCTGCCATCCCACCAGGCTCTCCTCATCCCACCAGGCTCTCCCCATCCCCACCAGGCTCTGCCCATCCCCACCAGGCTCTCCTCATCCCACCAGGCTCTGCCCATCCCACCAGGCTCTGCCCATCCCCACCAGCTCTGCCCATCCCCACCAGGCTCTCCTCATCCCCACCAGGCTCTCCTCATCCCCACCAGTCTCTGCCCATCCCCACCAGGCTCTGCCCATCCCCACCAGGCTCTCCTCATCCCCACCAGTCTCTGCCCATCCCCACCAGGCTCTGCCCATCCCCACCAGTCTCTGCCCATCCCCACCAGGCTCTGCCCATCCCCACCAGGCTCTCCTCATCCCCACCAGGTCTCCTCCTCTCGGCCGTGTCGCTCTCACCATTGGGGGTCACTGTTCCAACAAAAGCTGCGGCTCCGCTGCTTTCTCCGATTATTAAAAACAATATTTCTGCTACAGCTGTTTCCTGGTTTGGCTGATATGTTAAGCTAGAATGAAAGGGTTTGTTGGGAATTTTTTTTTCTCATTTACAGCAACTTCCTTAACTTCACTTTGAATTTCCTTTAAACTCGGATGAAATACAGTTCATCTGCCACCAAAACCTGAACCAAAATGATGTGAAAAAGAACCCACAAAAGGGTTTTTATGAGATCTCATTCTCCCTGCACAGGCAGCCCTGATCAGGGACTGTAGGCAAGGAAATAATTTCTTTTAAATGAGTGTCTGGTTCCCTTTATATTTTTTTTCTTTCACTTCAGATTGCAAGGGAAAAAACCCAAGGTGTCAATCAGCTTTAAAACAGTTGAGCTGATCTTATTTCTTCCCCGTACTGTATTCAAGCCAAACATTCCCTGAATAGAAAAAGCATAGAAAACTCATAATAGCTAAATTGGTGCTTTTAAACCCCAAATTTAACATGCTTCCTTGGGGACATTTTCCCAGCACAGAGGAAAACAAATATATGTGCTTTAGTGGCTGTTACAGAGGTTAAAATCTGCACCTATTCTTTCTAACACCCATGAGAGGCAAGAGTGGATTTCGGGTGGGAGAGGAGGCAGCACAGGGAGAGGCAGGGAGAGAATTTCTCTGGAACAAGCAGCACCCAGCACAGCCAGGTGATTCATTTCACACCGACACCATTTCTGTGAGAAACGGGGAAGATCTACAGCATTTTCCTTTTGAACTCAATAGATAGTGGAAAGGAAGCTGTTTCTCTTTTCTTTGTATTTAATTTTTAACTGCAGGTGTTTGCTGGCTGGTGATACAGCCCCAGGCAGGAACCTGAGAGTGAGGAGGATGCTCAGCTGGGAGGGGTGAGGATGAGGCTGCAGGGCTGGCCCTGGGATGGCCTCTCTGCTGCTGCTCTGAGGAGCAGGTTTCAATTTCAATGCTTTTAGTCCTTGTTGACTTTGGCATTGGAAGACTCAGACCTGGGCTGGAGCAAGCTCACAGTCTGTGCTCTCATCACATTTGGTATTTTGGTTGGACCTGGGCTAGATTTCAGCAGCCACTGCCATCTCCTCCTCCACCACCACCTCTTCTTCCTCTTCTTCCTCTTTCTTCTCCTGCCCAGAAGAGTCTTCTCTTGTCCTGCTCCTTCCCCTGACTCGGGTCAGCAGTCTGGCAGAGGGGGAGTTGTTAAAAATCCATCACTCAGGGGGCTGGCTGTGTTCCTCCTGAGGAAGAGCTGGAGGGAGGAAGAACAGCAGCTCTGCTGGTGCTTTTCCCTTGTCCCTCTCATCTGTCCCTTCATTAGCCTTCAAGACTTGTCCCCAACTCAGTTTGGGAAACTTCCTTCTGACTTCACCTGCTGGTCTCTCCCTCTCTCCCCCAGGCAGCCTCTCCTGTACAGTGAATTGGAGGTACCAGAGCTGCTGTGAATTACTCCTTGCAGCCACTCCTGCACTCCATACTTACTACAGGATTGATTTTATCTGCAGTGATGTGCTGCTGCAGGGTCTGAGCTTGGGGGGCTCCTGGCATGGGCTCTGTGGGGGTCCCATGGGCACAGCCAGCCCAGCCCAGCCTTAGCCAGGAGCCTGAGCCTGGCCTGGCCCCAGGCAGATCTGCTTTGTGCCACCTTGGTGGGGAAACTGCTCTGGAAAAGAGTTTGGGTTTGTTTTTTGTTTTTTTTTTTTTTTAATTTTTAAAAGTGCAGTAGAGGTGAGCATTCCTTGTTGTAGTGTCCTGGAGCTTGGCAAGGTCTGAATTGTGAGAACCTGCAGCACTCCTGCTTGCAGCAGTCAGTCAATCCATTCTGGGTTTCCTCCTGCTCACAGAGAAGCTGAATCTGGCAGGAGAAAGAGTTTAAAATCATTGTTAGCAGTTGTGCAGAACCTAAAAGTTAAAGTGAGTGGGAGAAGCGGTGGCTGCCTGATATTGGTACTATAACATTTATTTGGGGCAATAAATTGTTTCCTCTCCCTCATCAGTGGTGTCACAGGATCTCTGCTGTGACCTGCCAAACCAGTCTCTCCTCATTTGTGGCACTCCAGGCTGGGAAGGAGCTGCTGGAGCAGGGAGGAGCAGCCAGAGCCGGCTCTGGGAGCAGCTGGAGCCATGGCTGGGGAAGGGGAGCGCGGTGGGAGCACCCAGCCAGCACTCCACCCTTGGATCAAAAGCATTAATGGTTTTAATTCATTATTTCATTCATTCATTCATTTCATTCATTCATTTAATTCAGCCCTCACCCCTGCCCGAGCTGTGTCTGTGCCTGCTCCAGGCGTGTGCATTCCCATGGAAGCCTCTCCAGGCCAAGGGTGCCAGCCAGTCTGCTGGCTCAGCTGAGGAGGGTTTTGTGCTCACAAAAACATCCCCAGAGTCACTCCTGAACTGCACTCAGACCTGTGCATCCTGCCTGCAAGGAGGCTGCAGCTCGAGTGCTTCAAAGTGTGTTCCTTTCTTTCTAGCTTTGTTTTGACTCCCTTTATCCTAACTTTAATTTGATTTAAAATACTATGAGATGATGGGGAAGAGGGTTCCTTGAGCACCAGACAGCTTAGAACTGAAACCAAGCACAAGTCACTTATTTGCAGCAGGTTCAAACAGCTGTTCCTGGCACTGCAGCATGGATAAATGTTTAAATTCTTTACAAATATTAGTATAAATCTCCACTGTTTAAATTAGGACCTAAATCTTACAAAGCTGGAAGAGAAGACAGGGCCCTCTAGTCAAATGGACTCATTGTTCAGTTAATCCCAGGAGGTATCTGGCTACTGGTGTTTTCTTGGTGCATCTCAGTCTAAGATGAATTTAGCCAATTAATCATCAGTTACAAAAAATGATTTTTGTTCATATTTTTTTCTGGATCAATAGATTTTATACGAGAATCTTTCTGCTCGTTAGTTGGAGGGCAGCTCCTTGAAACAAATTCTGCCTGTGATTCTACCTTAAATTCATCAGTAGATATTAAATAGGTCATTGGTGTAATAAGGGCCAAATTTGCTTCTCATAGATCACAGTGGCCAGTGCTCCTAGGGTCTAATTATCCCATATTTGGTCAATAAGCCATTAACATACAGCCATGGATGTTAATAACCATTTCATGAAAAAGTCTTGGTAATTTATGAGATCAACATTGGTTAGGAAAATTAATAAATATTTCATTGGGTAAGATTTATCCGAGGACGTTTCGGTCTGAGGGAGGAAGCGCTGGGCTGCAAAAAGGGGCCCAAGCTCAAATAAGAGAAGAAAGATGGGCTAAAGAAAGCCCAAAAGCCAAGCCCATGGTAGCTGGGTTTAACTTGGGCTAATAAAAATTTACTTCAAATCCTATAGCTAATAAATCCAAAGGGTGTATGAGGGAGTCCAGTAAAACCTGACTTAACATTATGTTAGTGCTATTAACAATATTTATATAGATGTCATTTCAGAGGAGGGTTAAAGCTGGTGAGTTATGGGCTGGGTGCAAGGAGTTGTGTCATGGAGCTGCGTGCCTGTGGGCATTCAGGTACCACCACCTGCCCCTTTTGGGGTGACAGAAGTTTAAAATTACATGGAAGACAAAGGTGGAAGGCTGAGAATTTCCACTCACTTCAGCCTTCTGTCTCCCAGAGTGCCTTGGAGCTTAATAAACTTCATGGGGGAATGTGATTTACCATGTTTGCCAATCTATTCTTCCCTGGATAGTAAATCTATTGTATTTGATTTGGTATACAGCAGTTATAAACATGTGGCATTTTTTCAGCTGTGGTCTTTAGCAGCAATCATGTTTTGCACACTTCTGCAGTCAAAACCCTTTCCGATGGCTATAAACCTACTGGAAGCCTGAATTTTACCTTGCAGTCACTTCCAAAATGTCAACTATTTTTAACTTCAGACTGCTCTTAAAAATGCAGTTGTAGCCTGTTAGGCTTAAAAGCCAGTTGGTGTCAGGAGCAGAGAGGGTGACCTGGCAGGAGGGGCGGCCGTGGCTGTGCCAGGGCTGGTGCAGGGCTGGGAGCTCCCCTGGTGCTGTGCCAGCCCTGTGGGACAGGGTGACACCAGTGCCAGGTCTTCATTCCATACTGTGCTTACACAAGTACTGAAAAAAAACCAAAAAAACCATGTTTTTCATGCTTTGCTTAATTGTGCCCTTAATTACTTTTGCAGCTGAGGGGGTTGAAATCCCCCCTTTGTTTGGGAGGTTCTTCTTACTGACAGGGATTTGCACACTCAAATGGTGTCGCTCGTTCTTACCAATATAATTAACTTCATTGTTTCTTTCCTGCAGAAAAATTGGCTTTGGAGACTGAAGGCTGGGCTGTGGTTGCAGAGCTGTGAGGAGCATTCCCGAGGGTGTGCTGGGACAGGAGCCCCCAGCTCAGGGCACAGCGGGCACTGAGGCCAGGCTGGGCCTGCTTTGGCTGCACCAGGCTATCCAGGCACGGTGGAGCTGGGCTGGTGGCACCCAGGAGAGCTGGGCTGGGGTCACAGTGGTGGCAGCTCCTAAACTTGTTTGAAAGCAAATGAAATGAGATGCTTCCCTTGCCTCTGCTGAGCACTTCCTTTGAGGGGAGCTCCTGGGGGGATGCTGGTCCATTGGAAGGCAGGTACACTCACCTGGGGTCACCACACCCTTGTACTCCCAGCTCCTTCCTGCTTTTTCCTGCCGGAGCCTCCTCTGGCTGGAGGAGCTGGGGCTGCTGCAAACACTTGTAGGGCACTGACGCAATTGTTAATCCATGGTGAATGATTGCGCCATTCCATCCTGCTGCCTCTCTCTGATTAGACTTGTAAATGAAAAACCATAAAAGTCAAAAATGAGAAAATAGAGGACAGAATGAGAGAAGGCACTTATCCCCCCCGACGAGTGCCTGAGCACTGCAGGCAGCCCCAGAGCTGGGAGCTGGGTGCTCCCTGCATGGACGTGGCTCTGGTGTGGCTGCTCTGGGGGTCTCCTGTCCTGGGCAAGGACTGTCCGTGCCACCCTCTGCCATCATCTCTGGGTGACAGGGCCAGAGAGGGGAGGGAAAGCGGCCACTGCTGTTTGAACAAGGTGTCTGTGGGGGTCCCTCTGATCAAATACAGCCCAGATTCAGGTCTTTACTTGCTGATTAAGCTCCACCACCAGGTTTTCCCATCCACTCCTTGCCCTTTATGCCCTCGGTGACACGATGTCTATTGCCCCTGCCAAGACTCTCTTCAATGCATTAGCTTAGCTAGGGGTAAACTCTGACATCAGGGAAAAAAACCCCACTGACAGTTAATGGAGCCCTGTAGGTCCCTGACCCCTGGGGATATGTGCACAGTACCTGGCAAAAAGCACATTCTAATGTCTTGGGGAAAAGGTCAGAGTAGCAAGAGAAAATAGGCTGTTCATATTTTGTGGAATATTTATCAGGGCTGCAGGCTCTGAGCTGCACAAGGGGGTCAGGGTCCCTAAGCAGGGTGAGGGTCTCTGGCAGGGGCTCAGCCAGGGCTCCCGGGCACTGCAGCACAGAGGGCTGTGCAGCAAATTGCCAGCAGTCAGAGGGCTGCACATCATTTGCATAATCTGGGAGATCTAATTGTGTCTTTGGGCTTTTAATAAAATGGGATTGGTTTTATTTCAGCGGTTGGCTCATAATAAAGGATCCAGCACTCCCAAAGCAGAATGGATGGTGTGTGCTGCTGCAGCCTCCCCTGTCTCCAACAGAGACTCCACGAGCCCCGAGCCCGGGGTCGTGGCTCTGTGGCACTGGGGAGGGGCCAGGAGCCACTGTCCAGCTGCCAATGTCCAGCTGCCACTGTCCAGCTGCCACTGTCCAACTGCCATTGTCCAGCTGCCATTGTCCAACTGCCACTGTCCAACTGCCACTGTCCAGCTGCCATTGTCCAGCTGCCACTGTCCAACTGCCACTGTCCAGCTGCCACTGTCCAGCTGCCATTGTCCAACTGCCATTGTCCAGCTGCCAATGTCCAGCTGCCACTGTCCAGCTGCCACTTGTCCAACTGCCACTGTCCAACTGCCATTGTCCAGCTGCCATTGTCCAACTGCCACTGTCCAGCTGCCACTGTCCAGCTGCCACTGCCCAGCTGCCACTGTCCAGCTGCCACTGTCCAGCTGCCATTGTCCAGCTCCCACTGTCCAACTGCCATTGTCCAGCTGCCATTGTCCAGCTGCCACTGTCCAGCTGCCACTGTCCAGCTGCCACTGTCCATCTGCCACTGTCCAACTGCCATTGTCCAGCTGCCATTGTCCAGCTGCCCGGGCAGGACGTGCTGCAGGATGAGGCTGTCCCTTTGTCAGCCTAAAAAAGACTTTGTGTATTTATGCATTTTAGGTTGTTTCCTCCAAGGAAAAGGGAGAGTAGGAAAAAAGGGAGGAGAGTAGGTGAGTAAAAAGATTGAGAAATGGAAGAAGAGAGAGAGAAAGGTGTTCTGGGGAAAGAAGGAGCAACCACCCTTCAGCTTCCATTTGCTTGAAGCTTTACTGAGGCTCCTCAAGAGCCAAAGTGCAGTTTGGATCTGAGGCACACCCCTGAGCCCTAGCAGCACCACAGGGACCCACGTCCACACCTGCTCACTGCCCACCTCAGCCCGTCTCAGAGTGAGCTCTCCCTGCTGGGACAGCAACCTGGAACTGCTGTACAAGCAGCTTGGCTGAAAAAAATCAATAATCTTTTCAATAAAGCATTTTATCCCTTATATATATTGTCTCTCATAAAGATTTTACACAGACAAAAAGTTCAGAAGTTGGTGTAAAAAATGTTGGGAAAAAGGTGAAGATACGTAAGTAAATTACAAACTTGAGGCTGTTTGCAGTACCTTGGGAAAGTGGGAGTTATATTGATGAGTTTTTATTGATTTACCATCATTCCCAGTGTGGACATTTTCTGGTCTATTATACCACAGTCGCAGCATATTCCCATCGCAGCACTAAAGAGGAAATATGGGCAGCCTGACCTTGGCAATATGGAGATAATGAAATACCCTTAATGATCCTTCCAAAAGATTTTACAAGCCAACTTCAGATTCTATCTGCTCTGTGCTATGCTAATTTTTAGGATGCCTTGGAAGGAATACCAGGGGCTTACAGCTTGAATCCTAACCGTGGGCTTTGGGAGGCAAATGTGAGAGGAGCAGGTGACCTCACTGCTGACAGACAAAGGCTGCTGAGAAAGAGCCTGGTGCTTCCAGAGCTCCTGAATCCTGGTCCCTTGCAGGGGACGAGGCTTGTGGGGCTGTCCCAGCTGTGGCACACGTTGGCACCTTGGCTGCCCGTGCTCTGCGGTGCCACCCTGTGCCACCATCGGTGCCACCTGGTCCCTGCCACCTCCCTGCAGCCCTGAGCAGCGTGCTCAACACCACAAGAGTTGCAGCACTTCAGGGTGACTTTGGGGACAGCTCAAGGAGATTTACCATACCTATACCTGCCTGGAATTGTACCTAGCAGGGACATAAATAGTAGGTTTCAGTGCTCTGCTTTCCTCCTCTCCCCTCCCCGGCCCAGCTGGCAACACAATTACCAGCCCCAAAGCATTATTTTCTTAATAAAAATGTTATGTGTAAAGCAAAGCCACAAATGAGTCCCAAGCCCATGCAGATCTCAATCACTCCCTTCTTTATTCCCCTGTGAGATTGCTAATGACCTTCACGCAAACCTTCACCAAATCTTTTTGAAAGGCAAATATTAATTTCCTAGCATGAAAAAAGGAAATAAAAAAGCCTATTTTTCATGGGAAACACTTGGAAAGAAAGATATATTTTCCTTCAAAATGCGGGGAGGATTTTTACATTTTGTCACTTGCTTTGCATAGACTTGGTACCACCATTTGTTCACCTCTGAATGTAATCTCTCCCCATAAAGCTTCACTCTAAATTCCTCCACTCCCTGTTGGGCTCTGATAGCTCCTGAGCTCTGCCAGAGCAGTGCCAGCACTATGCTCCTGCAGCACATTCCCAACTCCATGGGAGGAGGCTGGGAACAATGCTTTAAATTTTAACAGCTGAGCCATTCATTTTTAAAAAGGATGCACCAAAGCCATGTAACATTTTATAGCAAAATCTGCAAAAGTCATTTATAATACAAGAATCCTTTGCAGGAAGCTGCATTGTGCTGTGCCACAGCATCCCTGGCATGTGTGTTTCCTGTGCCAGCAAGCTCTGAAGGTTCCATGTGAGAGGCAACCCAGCCGGGAGCAGAGCCAGCCCGGGGGATGGATCCTCTGCACAGCCACGTTGTGAGATGGAGCACAGGAAGAGCTGATCCAAAATGAGACTCGAGGCCTCAGTGTGGTCAGGCCTCCTTCAGCCCCTGAGTGTTCTGTGAGGTGCCAGAGCAGGCTCTCGTGTGCTCAGGATGGGTTTGGAGCTGGCCCTGCAGCAGCCCGAGGCTTTGGGCTGTGCCCCGCAGCTGGAGCTGGCACAGCGAGTGGCACGAAGCACAAAGCCACCCCCGAGCACAAAGCCACCCTTCAGCCAGGAGAGCACCCAAACCAGGCTGTGCTGAACAACCTGGGCTCCATTCCACAGCCAGGGCAGTGGCACAGAGGCAGCTTCTTCCCTTGGCGTGCACCCTGCCCTCCTCTTCAGTGACATTTCAGAGCACTGCCTCCAATAATCAGGTAAAGGAGTGCTGCAAAGGGTATTTGCTGGAGGTCATTTGCTGGGGCTTTATTCCTTAAGTCTTGTAAACTTTTCTCAGACTGGTGTGTCTAAAGTGAGTGAGAAAATTCTGTAAGCAGCAGGGTGAAGCAGCCCCCTGGGCTGTGAGCCTGTGTGCTGGCTCCATCGTGGCTCTGGCATTTGCTCACCCTGTGTTCCCTGGGGACAAGGGACTCGGGGGGCACAGCCAGGGCCGGGCCACCCCCTCCTCTGCCTCGATGGGTCCTCAGCCTGCCAGCACACCAAGTGAGCAACAGTTTGGCTGCACATATCTGGGGGAAAGCAGGTAATATAACAATAGCACTAAATCAGGCACAGAACTTCAAGTACAATTCACAGCAAGAAGTTGTTAATACCTTTATTATGGGATAAAATGTATTCATGATATTAAAGACATCACATTTCTGCCCTGGTGTCACATTTTAGATGTAGCGTAGATAAATGATATATCACTGTAAGAGATCTACAAAAACCATTAGTAACCATGACATTTTGACGTCAGATTTTAAAAAATTCCTAAGTAATCTTTTTGATTTATGAAATGGTGTCCAGGTTCATCGAGACTGATCTCAGATTTATCACAGCCTGGTTAGAATTATTAATGATTTTCAATTTGTAAATCCAATGCCAGCATGTCCAAGTGCTCTCAGCAAAATCACAGAGAGCTGACAGGGAGATTTTCCTCAATCCATAGTTTTCAGCTCTTGCAGGATTTCGCGGTTAACCCTTCGTGTGCGGGCGCGGGCGCCAGCCCGGCACAAAGCCATTGTTCTGCGGCACAAAGGAGACGGCCCGGCCCCGCATGAATCACGGCCCGAGTGGCCATGAAACACAGGCGTCAACAGCAGTGAGTGATCTGACTTTTACAGGCTCCTGCTGAAGACCCTTAAAGACTTAAATTATAATGAGAAGAAAAGCTGATCTAAGCCAAAACAGACAGGCTTGGGTAGTTCTCCCCTACAATTCATCACGGGAGCAGATGAAAGGGAGGCAGGGGCAAAGAAAAAAGCACCGGCACGTCTGCATCCCTCAGCAGCCAGCGGGAATATCTCTGGAGAAGAAAGCACACCTCGGGAAAACAGACTGCAGAGCCCCACAGAACATTCCCTTCCGAATTTATGGGAGAATTGTCCCACCACTGCAGGGAGGGGTTGGAGGGACATTTGGATGCTGAAATGTTCTCAGCAGAGGGAAGCCGGCTGTGCCTCCTGGGAGGGCTGAGCAGGCTCTGTGCCACCACACCTGCCCTCTCACGGTGCCAGGTGCCACCACAGACACCATCCGTGTCACCCCTCAGCCTCCCTGGGACCAGCACTGCTTTGGTTTATAGGATGGTTAAAGGAAACCCACCATGATCCATCCTTAGGCTGCAGACAGACAAATTTTTATTTACTTTTAAAAATTCTCTGTCCCATTGGCCTGGATTTCCAGTACTTTGGGGTGGCTGGGGGTCTGCACTGGAACCCCAAGAGCAGGCAGGGGTCTGGCTGCCTTGCTGAGGGCTGCAGCCCATCCTGGGCACAGCCTGGCAGATCTGCTCCACACAAGGACACTGGGCGTGCTGCCTGGGCTGACTCCTGCTCTGGAATCCACACCCAGGCAGCCCAGAATGGCCCTGCAGCTCAGAGCCTGTGCATCAGCAGGATGTGCAGGGGCTGCTCAGCCTCTGGGAGGGCTTCAGCTCCATACTGCCAGCCAGCAGGAAGGCAACATTTCAAGAAGGATAAAATCCCAGTAATCCTCCAGTGCAGCACTGTCACAGCTGCTCAGGCTTCCTTCCCAGAGCATGCAGGTCCTGGAGAGAGTTGGTGTCTAGTTTTCTCTCAAGTACTCCACCTTAATTGGGCAGGTAAAACTCTATAATTAGGGACCTTAGCTGGGGAGTTTTTCTAATCCATCATATCTGCTCCATTATTCAACTCTATCAAATGCACACATGCAGGGAGAAGCAGGACATTCTTCACAACACTGCCAATATTAATGTCTTTCCAATTACAGAGCATTATAATGGCAACCTGATGAGGAACTCTGACATGCTGCCTGCAACTTCTAACTTTTGATTAAAGCCTCCTTCAAGATGCTCCCCTTTAATCTATGGCACAGGGCTGGCCAGGCAGAGGTGAGGAAAGGCAGGAGGGAGCAGCACAGAGGATGCTCTTGCACCCACCCAGAGCAGCTCACCTGCCTGTGACGTGGTTCCAGGGGAACTCCAGCTGTGTCCCCACCCTTCCACACAGAATCACAGGATCATAAAGAGACCTCCAAGATCATCAGGTCCAGGCCTTGCCCAATCACCACCCTGCTCCAGCCTTCTCTGGGGAGCTGTGGGTGCTCTGGAGGCAGCAGCCCCCCGGGACCCCTGGCAGAGCTGCAGCTCCAGCCCCTCCCTAGCTCTGCTCCCTGGTGCCTGCCTGGGCTGGCACAGGGGGGTGGGAGCTGCTGATACCACGGCTGAAAAAGGGGCTTTGTTAAAATATTCTTCTGACAGGTTCATTTTCTGAATTCCCCTGGATTATTTCCAGCATTCCAGTTCCATCAGAAAAAAACTCTTTTCAGGGGGTGGAGAGAGGCTGTGGGGCATTTCTTCCTTTTCTTCTCATTTAGATGGTGAAAGTTAATCCTTTCAAAGTCTGGAACAACCAGAGCTGACTGTGATGGAGTGCATCATTTCACAGTGCAAGAGAAGTGCTGGGACAGAGCAACATCCTGAGAACCTGGAAGCTGCAGGAGAGCCCCACCAGCACGGGGAGCAGCCAGGGCTGCAGCTGCACTCGGTTTGTGGGGGCAGCATTGTGGGAGGGGTCCCCTCCTGCTGCAGGACACGCACTTCAGCCAGCTGGGTGTCACCCTCCCGTGGACCTGAGTCCCTCCAAAGCACCTGGAATGACAGCCTGAGCCCAGGAATGCTGGTGACTTCTTAAATTATGGTGCCTTTCCAGAACAAATGTGATTCCAGTGGAAAACTAGCATGTCAAGAGGTGCACACAGTAATAACCCAGTGAGGAGACATGGCTCTCAAGACATCTACAGACCCAAGATTAAATGAAATTTTGACAGAGAAAAATATGTATTGGCAACATTTCTTGATCCACAATTCAAAAAGAAAATTGAAACCATATTTCCGTAAGAATCAGACACTGGAAAGAAGTTCTTAATAAACAAAAAGAGACAGGTCATGTAATTCACTCCCTTTTCCTCTTTTCCATTTGTTGGCCAGGAACAATTAAGAGTCAAGGAAAGAAGGTTTTTAACCAAAAATTTGTACTTGAACCTGATAAAATCAACTTGGAAAGAAGTTTCTCAGCTGCAAGGCTGAATATTTATGCCTAGAAGTGTAAGGAACATTCCAAAACATTAAATAATTTGCAAAACCAAAGCTGCAGGTTTTGGGTTGAAATCCTCTGGTCTTCAGCCTCCTCTCCACTTTGCTTTTAAAAACACCATCTGAAGAATCCAGAGGAGGAGAGGCCTGAGGGGGACTGCTCTCCTTGTTTGGTCAGGGCCATGTTAAATGTTCCCTCCTGGAGGGTCGGTGACTGCTGGAGCCCTGTTCCCATGGTCAGCTCCCCCAGCTCAAATGCACCTGCACAGGGTGACTCAGGGATGGAGTGTTAGGAGATCTCTTCATTCAAGAGCCACTGCCCTGAGCTCAGAATTTTTTCCCCTGGATTTTCTGCTCTAATTGCTCCCAAGACATAAAGCTTTGGCATTGCTTTCTTTTGTCCATTTGAAAATTCTCATCCTTTGTCCTAAGCGAAAACTGAAGGAAAACAAGGTAAATAATAAAAAAAATTGTGGAAATCCTTAGGATCCCCCCCACTCCACAGAAGATAACCTGGAGATGCACTGGCACATGGAGAAGCAATTTGCCTCTGCAAAGGTTCACGTTCAGACCCTGAGGAGCAGAGCAGCACCCCGGGGTGTGACCCTCAGCCCTGGTGAGAAGCCCAAGCCCCCTGGCCCCCTCCAGCCCAGGATCAGGTCCAGAAGGGACAGAGGATCTGTGCTGGTGACGTGCAGAGGGACAGGCATTGGCCCTCCTGCACAGCAGAGTGACATGAATTAGCGTGTGACAGTGACAGAAAATGGAAAAGAATGGCCCTGCAAATGCAGTTACAAGAGAAAAGCAAATTGATTTAGTGGACATATGAGTATTTTTGAGAGAGAAAGCAAGAGAGCTGCCTGACATATTCCAAGATACCCCACGATTGCCTCTCTTAAGGAGATGTCATTCAGATTTCCCTGAACTAGCCTTTAAATTAGTTCTATAAATAGCTGGGGCACTGGCAGTATTTACAGTGTGAGCATCAGGTGAGAAACTGCAGTGGCTGCTCCTCTCACCTTGTGCCTGCCCCGCTGGAGGTTAACTCTGATTTCCATGTTAATGCTGCCTGGATCCCAATGGCTGCCATTTGTCAAATTAACATTCATTTCAACAACCCAAAAGTGAGAGCTTTTAAACATTAATTCACAACTATGAGCTCTTCTCAGCACATTATTATGTTACTGTGATGAAACAAACTGCCTATGGAAAGATATAGATCCTGCTGGAGCTGCTGGCACTGCTGATGGGAGAGGAGGCCCCTCTGGAGGCAGGGCTGGCAGTGCCACAGCAGAGCTGGCAGAGCTGGCACAGAGGGAGCCAGGAGCCCCCAGACCCGCTGCCCATGGCATCTGCTCGGGCACGGCGCTCCCGAGAGCCACGGTGGGCAGCTCAGGGCTGTGTCCCACCCGGCTCTCTGTGGGCTGGGGGGCTGTGGAGTCCCCAGCCCGGCTGGGAATGCCAGCTTGCCTCACCCTCCTGCCCTCTCCTCCTGCATGGCATTCCCGGGAAGAGCTTTGCCAGGAACCCTCTCCCACTGCGAGCATTTCCAAGAGATTATCATCTGAAAGATTTAAATCGGTGCTATTTTGAGTCTGCAATTATTCCAGCTCTCACCATGACTGATCAGTGTGCTGTCTCTGATTAACAAGACAAATTAGGGGAAGGCCCTGGCTGCCGCTGCCCGAGGCTGCGGACAAAGGCAGGATGCGGTACCAGTGGGACATCCCTGGGCACGTGCTCCTCCCTCCCTCCCGGGCAGCGATGCCACTTCCAAACAGCGGCCGTGTCCGAGGGCACGGGCGGGCCGGCAGCCCGAGCATTTTCCAGTGGGAAGTGCCGGACACGGGGGAAACCCTCCGCCCTTCAGCGCTGGCACCGAGAGCCCTGTCTCCTCCCGGGCACCGCGGGCAGCGCTGTCCTCCGGGGCCGGCGCTGCCTCCCCTCCCGCCGGCACACCCCGGAGCCTCCCGACGCCTCATCCCTCCCATCCTGTTTGCCAGAGTCTGCTTGGAGTTCGTGGGAATTCAGGAGGAGCTGAACTGATGCGTCTCTTTCTCAGCGACCATCTCTGGCAACGCGTGCCAGTGGTGCCGCAGGACAGGATTTCCTTCACTTCTCAGAACGAGAAGGACCAGAGGGGAGCCCTGTGCCCGAGGGTGTGGGCACTGGGCACCCTGAGGGCAGGGCAGGAGCCCGGAGCTGCTGCAGGCAGCGCACACGGCAGCCGTGCCAGGGCTCCCTCTGTGCCAGGGCTCCATCCATGCCCGGGCTCTGGCACCAGGAGTGCCGGCCCACATCTGGCCTCCTGATTTTCCTGAGGGCCTATCTCCCCAAATATGCACAGACAGATAGCTACAACTCAAGTACATCTGGAATAATCCCTGGCTCCTAACCGAATCCAGAGCTTAATTCAATCAAGGTGCTCTGCTGTGAACCCGGAGAGCGGCGTGGAGCAGCGAGTGTAAATGGCAGCAGAACCGAGACTGAATTACAGCTGCACTGCTGCACCAGACACGTCGTGCTCAGACACAGGGGAACAGAGTCCTCTTTGTTAAACTAATTATTTTAATACATAGAAGGAGAGGACAGAAAGGACCTGTTAAATATTTACCATTTCAGGCCTTTTCTTGCCGGACATTTTTTCACTGTTGATATAAGCTGCTCTGTGCCGCAGTTAAACCTGCCCATAAAAATGGAAAGGTTCGAAGTGTGCATGACATATTTCAGGGGGACAGGGTGACTCCAGGGGCTGGTAATGAAGCCCAGAGCCTTTCACCTCTGCAGCACTGGTTTGAATCCAAACACCATTCCCATCTGCAGGTGGTTTAGCTGCATCCCTGTTACGAGCTGGGCTGTTCTCTGTCCAGGGAACCAAGTGCTCCTCTGGGGAGACCTGGGGAAGGTCCCCCCACTGGCACAGGGCCTGGCTGTGCCTTCAGAGGGGTCAGGAGGGCAGGGGAAGGGGCTCCAGCTCTCCATTCCACTTTTGGGAGCCCCAAGACAAGCACAGCCCGCACAGCTGTGTCCCATGGGGACAGGAGGGTCCAAAACACCCTGAGAACCAGCAAATCCTCCTGCCACTGGAGAGGCCACCCTGGGAACAGGCGGTAGCAGGGTGGCAGCTCCAGTGGGCACCGGTGCTCCTGTGCCAGGGGAGCCCATCAGGGGGATGGAGAGTGTTCTGGAAAACCCACTGCCACGGAAACAGCCCTGCCATGGGTCGGGCACTTGGCTCAGGCACTGCCACCCCAGCAGGGCACTGCAGCCCTCGACCTGCCTGGAGCTCACCTGCCCTGGAAGCTGTGAGACTGCCCGGGCAACCACCTGGGCCAGGTGGGCAGGGCGGGCAGGTGACATCCCAGGAACGAGTCCTGCTGGCAGCAGTGGCACTGCCGCCTCCCGGTGACATGTCCTGGTGGCTGACCCTCTTAGTGGAAAGCATCTGTCTCTGATGGTGCTGCCCATTCCATCTGTCTGTCTGTCTGTCTGTCTGCTGCTAACACGAGCTCTCTGTTCCCACCCCTGCAGGGAGAAGGCTCCGTCCTCACCCCAACGGGGCAGGAACTCAGCTGCCCCTGCCCAGGGCAGGGCTCTCTGAGGAGCTCAAATTCTGCAGATCTCAGCAAAAACTGTGGGAAGAACTCAAATATGCAGCAAGCACTGATTTTCCATGTGGATGCATTGCCATTAGGCTTACCCATTAATTAGAATAATAGTAATTGTTATGATAATTATGATTATAGAGACTACTTCATATTTACTGAGGTTGGAAATATCTAAACCAAACCCTTGCACAAGCCACATGCTTTTATCAAAGCCATTAATGTCTGAGATAACATTTTTAAATGCCAAATTTTCTATGAAAACGTATATTTATATCAAGAAAATTAAATTTCAGCTTAAGGTTCTTATTATAAATAAAAGAAAATAAGTCAATAAAACAATAAATATTTAACTGAATGAAGCAGAAATTATATCCAATTATATTTTCTTTAAAACCCAATTTATCTGCCAATATTTTCTTTAAATGCTCATGTTACTTTTTCACTTACTAACAATAAATGCCTGGATGCATTTCAAAGTGGTGCCTTTTCTATTATTTCATTTCCTGGAGTCCTCGGCTTGAAAGGACATTAATAGCACACTATAAATAAAAAAAAGTTACTTAAGGATTTACAGCTGAGGATTTCTATGGAAACAAACCGGAGAGGGGAGTTTGCATCAGGGTGGGGGTGGGGGATGGAAACAAAGAGCTGAAAACGGGAACCAAACTTCAGCTGCCACGTGGCAGCCTCAGATCCTCCTGCCTGCGCCTGGCTCCACGTCTGGGGTCACCAGGGTGGGGGGCACAGGGTACCCCCAAAGCAGCCACCAGGTCCTGGTGCTGCCCTGGCACAGGAACACGGGGACAGAGGGATGGTTTGGGCTGCCAGGGGAGGCTGCTGCCAGACCCCTGCCTGTGCCCAGGATGAGAGCTGCAGGAGAGTTACAGGGATGATCCCACATCCCTGGGCACTGCGGGACACTGGGACACCACGGGACACTGGGGTGTTATGGGACACTGTCAGGCCACGATCTTGGGGCATCTCCTTTGCCTCAGCTGCCTCTGCCCCATGCTCAGCCACCCTCGGAGCACCTGAGCACAAGCCAGTGGAGGGGAATGGCTCCATCGCCAGCTCTCACAAATGGGAAGCGGATTTCCAAGTGAGAGGAACCAAAATGACTTGCATAACATAGGAAACAATTCAACAATCAAAAAATCTTTCACTACGTAATAGGATTTTATAAATTGAATTATCTCTGTAAGCGCTGACAGTCCGAGCCGATCAATCAATTAAGGGATGCCCGGCTCGAGCCCGCAGACCCGCTCGGGGAGGGTGCTGCTGGCAGGGCACCTGGCTCCTTGCCCACCCCCAGCCCCACAGTGGCAGGGTCCCCCCAGGGCCTCCCCACCATGGCACGGGTCCTGTGGGACAGCCCTGCTCTGGCTGGGGAGCCCAGCCTGACATTCAGTGCCACATCTGGGACATGGGCCCAGCCCAGCTCCACGTGCATGCAGCCAGAGGGCCCTGGGGACAGGCAGAGCCCTGGGTGTCCTCTCTGTCACAGGTGCTTTGGGGACTCCTGTGGAGGCTCCTGCAATCTGCCTCTGCCCCTGAGTGCGCATTGATGCGGAGGGTGCAGCGGGTTATTGATGGCCTGTAGGACCAGGTGTTCACAGACGAAAGGTTAGTTTATTAATCCTCTGGGAGACCTTATGAAAAACAAATTCAGGTAAACAACATATTTTTCTTGACTGCTTTCAAGATTTAAGGCAGGGATCCTGTTCTTGGAGTCTCTTCGACGCATTTCCAATGCACTCTGTTATTACATTCTTCAAAAAAGAGAGATTGCTTCTCGTGCCACGTTCTGGTAGAGAGAAACCTAATTGAATCTGCTGCCCATGTGGCTGGACAGCATCTACTTCCCAGTTATGGATGGGCTGGAGAGTCTCTGAAGCACATGGGCAGGCCCATTGGAAAGGCATTGCTCTGCTGGGTGCCTGCAGTTCCTGCTGTGTCCATCCCACCTGCTCAGCTCCTGTGGTGCCCAGCCTTCCTGTCCCCCAGACATTCCCTCTGTGCCCAGAGCAGGTTTTGTGGTGGCCCTTTGTCCAGCCCAGGTGGGGAGAAGATGGGTTTCCAAGTGAAGCCTCCTCTGTGCCCTCTCCAGGGAGGACCTGGGGTCACTGGGGGCTCTCGGGGGTGGCACAGACACTTCAGTCCCTGCACCCCACAGTGCCCAGAATCACCTCCACCCCTCCCAGTGCTACCCTAGACATGGCAGGACAAGGGCCCCAGCCTGGAGCCCACCACAGAGCCCACTGAGAGGAACCAGCTCCCAGGTGCCTGCTCTGGGACCAGTGGGGACAAGTGGGGCTAATTTGATGAGGAATCCCACAGGGAGTGCCAGACACTGCACACTGCTTCATGTAAGCTCTGACCATGGTGCTCAGGAGAGAGAAATCCCTGTGCCCTGTTTATGACCACTGGAACTTGATTAAGCACTGAACTTTAATTAATTGAGTAGCTTGGAGTAATAAGTTCTGCAGATTTGCTTGGCCCAATGAAGAGGTGAATAGTTAATTGCCATTAAATGTCAGGTGTGAGGGCCAGCCTGGCACGAGCCCCACCATGGACCAGACCAGGCACAGACACTGGCGCTGCCTGGCCCCAGCCCCCTGCTCTGAGGTGTCCCAGAGCCCTCCCCATGACCCTGGGCTCCAGCCCCCTGCTCTGAGGTGTCCCAGAGCCCTCCCCATGACCCTGGGCTCCAGCCCCCTGCTCTGAGGTGTCCCAGAGCCCTCCCCATGACCCTGGGCTCCAGCCCCCTGCTCTGAGGTGTCCCAGAGCCCTCCCCATGACCCTGGGCTCCAGCCCCCTGCTCTGAGGTGTCCCAGAGCCCTCCCCATGACCCCAGACATTGACTGAAGCCAGAGGGGGCAGTAAAGCCCCTGCCAGGCTGGGAAAGCATTCCAAAGGTTGGCTCCCCATCCCCTTCCATTCCTTCTCCCCGAAAGAGCCCTGAGGTGAATCCCCTCAGTCCAGCACATGCTGCAGAGCCAGGAGCAGAGGCTGAGGAGGAAAAGTGCAGTGCAGGAAGGTGCTTCCCACCCAGAACGGGCTGGAGCAGGAGGGCGAGGCCCCAGCACACGTGCCCTGCCTGGGCTCCAGCGTGCCTCTCCTGCTCCTTAAATTGATTGGCACTTTCTATTTGAGGAAAAATGAGTTCTTAAAATTGAAATACTGGTTATTGTTATGGTAATACAGCAAGGCTGTGGCAGCAGAGATTTTAAGATACAAAAAAGGTTAGTTTGAATCAAGCAGCTGAGAGGTGAGTCTATATGAAGTACTCAGGACTAATGAGTTCCGAGGGATCTGCGCAACGGGTCTGGACCCCTTAATGCTGCTGATTCAAGTGGTGGGTGCAGGTAATCACCAAGATAACCCGAGGCCTCTGGGATCATTACTGCTTTATCACATTTTGTATAAAATATTTTCGGCCTCATTTAGGATGTCAGCCTCTATCAAACGTTTCCTGGCGCTCAGAGCACGACGCAGCCCCGCGTCTCCAGCGTACCTGGAAGCCTCACCCTCCTCCCCTGGCCCTGCACACCTGGAACCTGCACTGTTCTCTCCAGGCTGGTGTCCCTGGAACCCTCCTGTCCCACCAGGAGAGGCACTCGGGGCACCCCAGAGTCTGAGGGGGCCATGGTGCTGAACAGGAGATTTGTGAATAATGTGAATAATGTGAGAACAAAAGTATTGAGCCATATTAGCAGGACATAGTGACTGATTCCCAACATCTGTTATTGCTTTCTCTCATCTGTACCTGAAATTAGCAATTTAGAGCCCATACCTTTATTTGGAAAATAATAGTACAGAATTATAAAAGTTTAATATGCTCTCAGTAAAATGAAAAATGAGCAGTTATGATATTGTCTAACACTTTCAAATGTGTTTATTAATTCATGTTTTAAATCATAAGTTTCATTCTGCAGGAGAGTCATACACAGCAATAAGCAAGTTTTAAAATATTAATGAATAAACAATATTTCTCTATTGAAATATAACATGCTTCTTTGAACAATGTACCAATGGTAATAAATCACAACCAGCAGAAAATTGCATTTCATATTTAATACAACTTGAACTCTGCCTTTTTATAAATGATATCTTTTTTGTTTAATTGGCGTCAGTTCAGATCTAGCAGATTGCTAATAAAATTCTGCATTTCCATACTTAATGACGCGTGCTCTTTATGCTGAATTTTGCCACAAAAAATGCAACCTTTATTATACGAATCGCAGGCGTTAATAGGTGATCTCCCAGCATGGGCAAGGGCCCCCCTGCTCTCCCAAAGCCTCACCCGGGTTCCCCCGCAGCCAGGGGTGGCCGTGTGCCACACTGCCCGCTCCGAGGTGCCATCCCCAGCGGGCTGAGCCTGCCGGGCACTGCCACTGCGGGAGGAGGAGGAGGAGGAGGAGGAGGAGGAGGAGGAAGGTCCCTTGCCCCCGGGGGTCCCTGGCCCGGAGATGTGCTCATCAGGGACAGCCCTGGGTCCCCACCCACCCCAGGAATGGGGGCTCACCCAGGGGCTCTAGGCACCGCTCAGCACCCGCCTTGGCACCGCGGAGAGGAATGAAAGTAATTGGGTTTAATTAGCCTGTGTAAACACGATCCTTAAATTCGTTGCCACATGAGGGTTTTGGCAGTCTCCAATAAATTAATCCTTTTTATTATATCAGTGACAGGAAGATGATCAAATAGGCTTTGATATAGATTTTGGGATTTAGCACCTAGTAGCGCTCTGACATGCTTGAACTTCCTCCTGCTGCTGCTGCTGGAGGCAAGAACGGGGCTACAAACAGCGTCTGCTCCGAGCCGCTCCCAGGCGGAGCGGGCTCGGGGACTCGGGCCTGGGGGAACTTCGAAGAAAAGTTTGTCTCCAGGATTTGTTGGGTAAGTTGGGCTTCCAGAGGGCAGGGGAAGGAGGGGAGAGGTGTGCTTCTGCCGGCGCTGCAGGAGCCCTGGCACAGCCGTGCTCCGTGGGGCAGGGACGGTTTCCCAGGTTCTGCTGGACACAGCCCAGACCTGTGGCTCAGCTCAGCAAGGATCGTAATGCCAGCTCCATCCTTCCACTGTCCCAGCTGCAGGAAGGAGCCAGAGGCTTTGTCAGTCAGGGGAATCGAATTCAGTGGCAGACAGGTGGCCCGGGGTGCCCACAGAAGGTGAGGGGCCCCATGTCCCACCTGGGAAGGCCTGGAGACTGGTTCAGCTACTGGGCCATCCCAGGATTGCTCCATCCTCCCTGAGCATGATGGCCCAGCATCTGATGCACACAAAACCTTCTCCAGCCCCTGCAACCAAGGAAAGGATCACTGGATGGGAATTCTAATCATATATTATATTACCATGTCATATTAGACTAATAAAATCCTAATATGATACAGGAATGGGGAGCATATCATAACTCCTCTGTGACTAATACAATGCAGGCAATAAATCACTCCAGGGCTTATCCTTAACAATTGTATCAGAGCTTTCTGTGTCACACTGATAACTCAGTCCCTCTGATCTAATGGTTCACTTTTCTTCACAGTCCATATGGCAGTGACATTAAAGCTAATGAAATAAAATAAAATTTGCCAATCTTTGAAGAATTCCATTCTTTACAAAAGATGTATTTTATTAACACAAACGGGAAACATCTTCAGCTAGTCACAGTTACTTTTATCACATTGGAAATACATGGCACAGATACTGGCAGTGGCACTGCACCTCAGCTCACGTGTGGTCAGGACACTGCTACAGGATCACACGGTGCCACTCAGCCTCACACACGTGCTGCCAAGTCAGCAGAGTGCCCCCACTGACCAGCCCCGTGGGGCACAGATCCTGCCATGCCCCAAGGCCTCCCCAGCTCTCCCCTTCCGGGGCTCAGGATCCCTCCAAGCCCGGACACACATGGCACAGCCGGGCACAGCGGGAGCTTGCCACCTCTCCACTGTCAGCTGTCAGAGGAAGGTTTGCTGCTCAAATGTGTTTGCTGCTCTCGGGGGCTCTCAGGCTGTGGGGCTCCTCCCAAGGCTCAGCAGGTCACAAACCAGAGGCATCATGTCTCCCCAGCTGCTGGGCTTCTCGAGGCTCCTCCTGCAGGACACCCTGGAGTAGTGGCCATGCCATGGTCCCCATGGTCCCCACAGCACAGCAGGTCAGACAGAGCCGGGGCTGGGCCCAGAAGTGGCTGTCGAGCCCTGCCCAGGGAGCAGTGTGGGTCTCTCCTCCAGACACCCTCGTGCCTGTCCCAGTGATGGATGCCTTAGTCAGGTCAGCGCTGAGCACAGAAGATGGCAATTCCTGAGACCTGCTGCAAATCCTCCTTTTGGTCCTGCTGTGCTCCACACGGGGTCTAGGGCTGGCACCTGCCATGGCTGGTGGGCTCCTGCTGCAGGGTTCTCGTGTGCCCAAAGCTCAAACGTGGGCGCAGGGAATCAGGATGGTGCTGCTGAGCTGGCAGGGTGGGAGGGCTGAGGGTCTCCTCCCCTGGTGAGAGCCACTGTTCCTGCGAGGCTCCTTCAGGGTGTAGCTACTGGGTGAAACACAATATACCATCAGCAGCTTGATCCTAGCGCTGGTGCTGGCAGTAAACCTCCCTGATGCGTGATCAGGCCTCAAGGATAAGATGTTTATTATTTGCCACGGAACCACGTGGCTGCTCTCCAACGTAAGGAAAAGCCAAATTGCACTTGTAATTCAAAGGGACCCAAAGCCTTAATGCTGCAAAGCAGCAGCTAATGATGCCCAGCGGGCGTGGGGCACGCAAGGGCGGCCCAAAGGTTGTTGATGGCCTTCCTATGAACCTCCTCAGTGTGTGACAGGTCCTTGCCTGTGGCCAGCAGAGATGTGATCAAGATGAGGGACGTCTGAGTGTTCATTACGCTGCCTACTACGCCTCCGCTGACACACTTTACATTTAAAATATAAAATACCATTTCCACTGAGCTGTAGCACGAACACTGACCGTGTGGACTTGGGGAGCTCCATTAGCAAATGCAAATTGTTGGGCGCTTTGTCCTCAGCACGCAGAAGTCTTCGGCAGTCCACAGTCCCCACCTGCCCCAGCTCCTGTTAACTCATAACAAAGGCTTTGCAATGCATGTCTGGCTCTTTGCTTGTCTGTTTAAACGCACCACCTGTGGAAGAAGCAGCACTGTGCAATTCCAAACCTGATGAGGTGAGTCTGCTCTGTGAACAGAGCAGCAGCAGTCACTGGGGGGTGAGAGCGTGGGGTGCAGTGTGGCCACGGCCCAGGGAGAGTGGGAGAGCAAAGGGGTTTTACAAAATACCCTGATACAAGAATTGTTGAGAAAAGCTGAAGCAGAAGCTCATTCAATCATGCAAACTGAATTGATTGAGCCCCCAAAAGAACCCCTGAAGGCCTGAACAGCCAAAGGGAAGGAGAGGTGATGGCCCAGCAGCTCCTCAGAGCCACGGAGCTGCAGCTCCAGCCGGGCAGGGGCTGGTGAGCGCTCGGCCTCCTCCTGCCTAGCTGCACTAACCCAAGTAGTGAGTAGTTATATTTATCAAAGACCATTTGCTGCAAGTGATTAACGTTAATTTGATTTCCTGTGAGTCAATTTCCTTGAGATATGGTAAATAGGCTATTACCTGTTATTGACCTTTACTTTATTAAAAAGACTTAAAATTAGCATTTATATATATACGTCCTTCCAAAAAAGTTTTTTAATAAAGAAAAATATTTTTATAATCACATTAGACTTGCTAGCTGAGGCTATAGCTCCAAAGTTAATGTTAAATAAAAATGGTAATTAAGAGTGAATATGATGATGGTTTTTAAACTCATCTAAAGGCCTGACCCCTTCCTTTACCTCCACTTGATTTGTGGCTCCCAGGCAGAGCAGGGCAGCAGCGGAGGCAGGCGCTGGCAGGTGGAAGCCTTTGCCCAGGATGTGCCTCTCCCAGGATTTCCAGTTCTCTCCTGGCAAGAGGGCACAAGGACCTGCTGGTGTTTATAAAGAGATGCTCAGCTCCTGCTCCATGCCAGCTCTCTCCTCTGGAGACCGACGCATCTCCTCAGGCTGACTCGAACTGAGCAGGAAGAAATTACATCAACGTTTGATCATGAAAGCAAAAAGTTTATTCATGTTTGAAACTACATATAACTACCACGAGGAAGACTTTTCAATCCAGGGTGTAATCCAGTTAGAAAGTAACACGAAACGGTTTAATACATTAGAATCACTGCCACAAATTATTTTCATGACTCAATCAGTTTCAGAATCGCATACAATACAAAAGAGAGAGAGAAAGAGCCCCTGCAATCCAGGGGGATGTACAGTACTGAATACTGAAGTCTGTATGCATTACAATTAGTTGTTGGTTTTTGCGTGTATTAGTAACAAGATGAAGAACATTCAAAATGCTTCTCAGTATTTACAACAGTTGCACTGTTTTGTGTCCAACCTAAGACCCCATGTTTCCACTTCCGCTTCTTTAGCAGTTGCCAAGGCAACCCTGATTTGTAGGAGATTACAATGTACATTACATTTCGTGGGGAAACAAAGAGTTAATTACAAGATGCAAAAAGATAAGAAAGAGACAAACTACAGCGTGAGTATCGTTCAGAGGTAGTAAGTGAGCACTCTAAGCTACAGAACATGTTGAAAGTCTATTGGTTTGTATGAGTTCGCATGAGGTAATAAAGCTGTGTTTGATTGGTGAGATGTATAAATACTCTTTTGCTACACTATGTACAACACTCCATATCACGGTGCTCTTTCCTTTCCTTTTCCTTTGTTTGTGGTTTGCTGCCAAGCAGAGGCACCAGCCCTTGGCAGGCGTGGGTAGCACCCAGCTCGTACTGTAAAACCCCGGGTGGTGGCGTGCACAGAGACCAGCAGCAAGAGTCGGCATCTCCCAAGAGCAACCTGTGTCCGTGCCGGGATTCCGAGGGGAGGCTCGGGTGCCGGGAGGGGGGGGCTTTAGCAAGAAAAGATGCTCCTGGTTTCCAATCTAATTTGTAAGACAATAGATCTCAACAAAAATGTGACGAATAAGGATTCTTAAACACGACCATTGTTAACCGAAATAACTGAACAGCTCTTTTTATTCCAGCTCTGTGAGAGATATGAAAAGATGAAACACAATCAAAGTCTGTGATTCCTGTCGACTTTCCATGGAAATATGCACACAATTAAATTTGGGTGAGGCGGTTCTTTGTGTCTGCTCTTGCTACTGAGGTTAAGCTTGTCCTGTACTTTTACCCTTAAGGCCAAGTAATTGGCAACTGTTAGACCAACATCGTTAAAACTGCTGATAATAAATTATGATAAAATAGTTACAGGGCTATAAACAATGCTAAATCTTGGCCTAATTGGATAAAGTGCTTTTTAACATTGTGTGTTTTAAGTATAAATACAAATGATTATGATACCTTTAAAAAACAGATTTACCAAGTTTTCTAATAAGACAAGGTTTTACAGTAAAGCTGTAGGTGGTTGGCTACAAAAAACTCTTTCCTTTTTCTCCTGCAACTCTGAATGCGCTAATCAAGGCATCTCAGCTCAGGGAAAAAGTGTTGCTAGGAGATTAGTTAGAGGTATCCGAGTGCACACTTCCCGGCCCTTCTGTAGGGGAAGTCACAGAAGATGGAGTGGTTGCGTCCTGCCAGCCTCCATTAGCCTGCAAAGGCAAAAACAAGTCAATTGATACCATTGCGCATATTAATTACACCGCGGGCTGACGGCGGGGCTGAGGGGCTGCAGGGGAAGGGGATTGTCCCGCACTGGGCAGGGCTGTGCACGGACAGGGAAAGCAGGAGCCTTCAGCCAGATGCTGCTGCAGCCAGGACTGTGGGATTTCTGCAGAGATCATCCCTGTTTTAATGAGGAACATCCCTTCACCGGCGCTTCAGCTTTTTCCCCTGAGAAGACAAGCCTGGGGCAATCCGTGTTTAACCCCCGCGTCTCCCCTCACATGCCCGAGTTCGGCATGGCCTTTCCCCACGGGCAGGGCCCTCGGCAGAGCTGCCCCACCTGGCTCCCTGCAATGCCCCCCAGCTCCCGGCCCAGGCAGGGAGGATCGGGCAGGGCCCTCGGCGGAGCTGCCCCACCTGGCTCCCTGCAATGCCCCCCCAGCTCCCGGCCCAGGCAGGGAGGATCGGGTTTGCAATTATTCGCAGCGGCGGCCCCGCTCCGGCCCGCTCCGCGCCAAGGCTGCGGCCCTCCCGCCTCAGACCTGCCTCAGCACGAGCAGCGCAGGAACAAATTTGCCTTATGTCTCGGCCAATCGAGGCAATTGCTGGAATCAATGTCTGATCGGATTTCGGCTGTGGCAGACAGCTTGTCGCTACATATTTTTATGTCAGTCAAGAAGAGGGAGGTGCGGGGCTCGTGAGTTGGGGGACGCTGAGTGGAAGTGACGGGGAGGCCTCAGCGCAGCGCCCGCGAGAGCGGCCCCGGCCGCGCCGCCGCTGCCCCCGGCCCTGGCAGGGAAAGGTTAGCAGGGAAATGTGCTCCTGCGGCTCGGCCACCCGAACCCTCCGGGCCGGGGACACGGGGGAGAGGCGCAGGGCAGCGCCGGTGTGGCGGGGGAGCCGCGGCCGCCGCCCCTCGCACCTCACGGCCGGCCCGGCTCCGCGCTCATCCATCACGGCACGGAGCGCCGGGCGGCTGCACCAGGGGAGAGCAGCCTCCGTAATTATCTCCTCTGCAGATGAAACAGCAAACAGCGCAGCTTCAGCCTGACAAACGCGGCGGTTTGGGCTTTCCCTTCGGTGAAACGAATGGCAGCACCAAGCCGCAGCGGCCAGGCTGCGCCCCGCCGACAGCAGCCCACTGCTCGGACACACCGAGCGGGCACGGACCCTGCTCCGCTGCGGGAGCACCGCGGGGTTTTATTTTGTAAAGATACGAGAATCTACTTAGAGAAAGAAAAACTCTTGTGCAGATATGAGTCTAAAGATATTCCATCTGAAGTAAACATCATTCCTCTTTTATCCAAATTTATAAACAACAAATG
>NC_066330.1:585541-600541 GCF_022539315.1 Serinus canaria
GCTGCAAAAACATAACCCCGAGACCTGAGGGCAGGGGAAGGAGAAGCAGCAGGAGAGGAGAGGACAGGCAAGGCTCAGTGGAGGGGAAGTTGCTGCCCTGGTGTGGGGTGAGCGTGGCCACCGGCCCCCCACAGCGGCCACCAGACCCCAGCTCTCGGCCCCAGAGCGCTGTGCTGGGCAAGTCTGGAAGCTCCCTGCAACCCAGGGCAGCTCTTCCCTCTGGAAGAGCAGCCTGTACAGCAACGTTTCCATACCAGAGCTGTCCCCCTGTGAATCACTCCATCATGAGGTGCCATCACCAAACTCTCATTTTGAGCCTGTGCTTTGTGTCTCCTTCCAAAGGAAATGGTTGGCAGTTCCCAATTATGTGGTTTATTACTGTTAAAGAGAGAACCTTTTCCTTACTTGCTTTTAGTTAGTCTTTTTTTTCCCCATGATTCTCTGTCCTCTTTAAAAGTTGTCCACTACTAAGTCACAGCAAAACTTGACTGCAAATAGTGTTTGTGCTTGTGGCAACCTTTGCCCCGGAGGCCAAAAGAGCAATGCCTCCCTCACACACTCCCTGACTAATGCAGTGCTCATACTTGCAAAATGTCATCAGCACACCAGTGAGACCTGTAGCAGAACATGTCGCAGAGTAACTCCAAACTAAAGTTCCATCCTTAGATTTCTATTTATAATATCAACTCCATTTCAAGTCACCCAGAGTTTAAACTCTAATTAGAGCATGCTAAAATATTCCTCTATTTTGTTGTTATCTTGACAATAAATTTAACAGTCCTACAAAAACAGACTTGGACCTCTGTTCCCATTCTTTCCAGTGAATGAGTAAAAACTTAAAGTAACTACAGAAACCAAGAAGGTGTCAGAAGGCAGAGCCAGGCAGCCGTTACCGCTGCAGGAATTACACGGGCCCCACTCCACTCTCCCACGGCTGTGGGAGCTTGGCTGTGAGCAGCTGGGACCACCCACGGCAGGGCTCGGCTCTCCTGGTCCAGCCTGGCCATCCTTGGGCTCAGGACTACCCCCTGTGCCAGGACTGGGACTGCTAAGGAGCTGCATCCTTCCTCATCCCGACCGAGCTCGCTAGGGCACCGTCGGGGCCCTCCGGGAGGCTGGAAGGCATCAGGCAGGTACGTACCAGAATTTGGTGTGGTGGGGGAGTTGGTCTGGTTGTTCTGGACAGCCGCGGCCACGGCGTGCGCTGCAGTCACGGCCGTCTTTGCCGCATAGAGATTGGCTTCCTCCTGGAACTTCCCAATGTTCTTCTTGTACCTGATTCTCTTATTGCCAAACCAGTTGGACACCTGCAGTGGAGAGAGGTGGGAAGGGTGAAGGACACAAAATGCTTGGCTGGCCAAAGCCAGATCCCTTAGAGATGCCAGAAACGCGACCCATACCTGCTCCAGGTAACTGAGCACTAACCCGGATCAGTTAAACATCACCATGGAGCTGGGCTGACCTGGCTCTACTGCTCTATTGGCAAACTGAGGCACAGCAAGTGACTGATGACTGCACGTATCCCAGAGCTTACTGTACCACAGCATCGTCCCCTACCACCATGGGCCATTTGTCAGCAAAACTGGTGCGAGACACAGAAAGGTGCTCAGGGGGGACCAAGGTCCGGTTGACTGAGGGCGAGCAGGCAGTGAGAGCAATTGTTCTTTATTTTTGGGCTGGAACAACCTTGGCAGCCCACTCACAGAATCGTGTTTGGTTGGCTGAAAATGAAAGGAATCATATAAATCAATAATGGTTGAAAAGTCACTTTGTCATGTCCCTTTGAAGATCTGTACTGAAGCCAAGGTGGCTCCCAGGGCACCGGCTATTAACCCACACAGGGGTCATGCCTGGAGCTGCTCAGGGAAGTTTGTACAATCTTGCTTAGGGGCTTTGTTTAACTTCAGCTGCTGCAACAGAGCTCCTAAATAACAAACCCAGTTTGGAACATGGACAATGGCCAACACAGCAGAGACAATAAAAGAACAGCTCCAGCAGTAAAGGGGAAGGGACCAGTGACAGCCCAGTGGTTATCAGGCAGCCACAGGGCATGGCAGGGGCTGGGGCCCTGCCACAGCACCCAGTTCAGGATCCTGCTGAGACAGGAGTCAAATCCTGCTGTATTTGATGCAGCACAGGCTTTTGTTTAACCACAACTAATGGAAAACCTCTGGCCTTTACCAGTAATATGGAAGGCACC
Source organism: Serinus canaria (assembly GCF_022539315.1). NCBI lineage: Eukaryota > Metazoa > Chordata > Aves > Passeriformes > Fringillidae > Serinus > Serinus canaria. The sequence continues at coordinate 587,742 of NC_066330.1, forward strand.
TTATACATCCTGCTCCCCTGATAATACTCCACCATATTCTATATATTGCACTTAATATCACCTTGTCAGTCAGAGAAGCAATAATACATTAATGAAACCCAGCAAATAATTATTGTGTACAATCAGATTATGCTTTATTAACAGTATCATAATTGAGGAATCTCTGCACATCAACCGTATTGTCCACGGATGTGCACGAGACCCCTCTGTTTATGCACGCCCCTGGACCAATCAAACAACAGCCATCACTAATAAAGGTTTATTTAATTCTCACAGTAAAATTTTAATATCACCAGCAGCCTGGGGAAGCCTCAACGAGTGGATTTGCTTGACATCAGATCGTTTCCATTCTGCTAGTCCCAATACTTCTTAATCTTTAATATCAAGGCAATTAAAATTAATGGCCACTCATCCAGAGCCACTGTGGGCAGTGTTTCCTTGACATCAATTGTTTGATGGGATTACCTAGAGGTTAAACTAACAAGCAAGGTTTAATTGGAAGCAATGAGAGGAGCAGTGCTCGTACGTTATGTTTAACCCGCACACCACATCTAAATGAATATCCAGAAATGTTCAACTCTTCCTCAGACTGAGCCCAGCATCGGGGCTGCCACAGGAGCTGCAGCAGCCCGGGGGTGCCACAGTCACTGCCCCCATCCCCGCTGCCCAAGGACCCTGTGACACAGTGCAGGGCAGAGCGTGCCCCAGCCCGGGGAACCTGGGGACACCCGGGGACACCCAGGGACACCCGGGGGCTGCAGCTGCAGCTGGGAGAGCATGGCTGACATGGGTAGCTGGACCTGGCCAGGACAGGGCCAGGGCACTGCTCCAGCAGGCTGTGCCAGGCAGGATTTAGGATCCCTGCCCACGTGGAGCACACCTCACCTGGCTTGTGCTGCTGGCACTGCTGTGGTCCCAGGGAAGACCTGGGTGCAGGTGCTGGGCTCCCCGGGACCCAGCTCCTCACACAGCCCCATGCTCACCCCAAACATGGAAGTTGTCTCCATTGTGAACTGCCTCACAACACATTTTTCATCAAAACAAACTATCTCTTCACATAAAAAAAACAACTAACATCTTTCTCCTCCTGATCATTGAAGGCCAATTAATTAATTTGGCTTAATTGTATATTACATTTCAAACAATACTGTTGCACTTATTTATCATGTTAATTGCAACGTTAAATAAAAAGACAATAAATTATTACTGAAATCATCAAGATGCCTAATGTGGGATTTGGGATGGGGCAGGCCTGCCTCGTGCCTCCAGAGTGGGTGATTTCCTGGGATAAATCAGTGCTCATTCGGCAGAGCCACAGCTGACGCCAGAGCGTCGCTGCTGGAACTGGGGAGCTACAGATTCATGGATCTTGCAAATCTTCCCACTGCATTTCCATGGCTGTAACACATAGTCTATGTTCCACACCTAAAACATGGTACAAACCAGAAAATGTTAAAAATCAATGTTGCACAATTACAACATTGATCTGTGATCTAAACCCAGGAATTTTACCTCCAGAACTATTTCATTATGCTGCAGCTTTTTTCTGTGCTTTCCACATGAAGTCCAGGGGTAAGAGCCCCTCCATCCACAGTTTTCCCTGTCTACCTGCTCACAGAAACACTCAGAAGCAGCAGGGGCCAGAGGGGAGCTGGAAAGCAGCTCCTGCATCCTTTCTTTAAAACAATGTTAAATATATTCCCTTGTCAACCACATCCTTCTTTTGTTTGAAGCGGTGAAAAATGTTATTGCTGTACTCCACTGCCCTGCTCTCAGCACTGGCTGTGCCCTCTCTCCAGCCCGTGTGATGGACTGATGGTCATTTGTGACACCCTGGAAGAGGCTCATCTGCAAAAGTATAAAACATCAGCCTCGCAGCCATGGGAGGGGAGAACAGACAATACAGTTTATCTCCCTCCAACGTGTGCTGATGGGGTGGCTCTAAATTACAGCCGACAATGTTCTCTGCTAAGGACATTTTTTTCCCCAGAATTACCTTTTCCGCACTCTTAAAAATGAAATTGTGTGAGGTGTTCATCTTAATAAATAGTTTGTCTTTATGCTTTTCTTGAAAAACCTTCTCTACATATTATTTTAAACACCGATATCAAAACTGAAGCCATCGATCTCCCACCTGCAATGAAACGGTTCTGGGAGACAATTTTCTTTGCAGCTCAGTAAAGTGCCATGGCAGCAGGATTTCCAGTCAGCAGCTTAATCTGGGGGGAGGATGACCCAAAGCACTCGCTAATTAAGTGTTTGAGGGAGAAAATGTTCTGCCATGAATCTGCCCCCAGCGTGTACAAGGCACTGACAGTACAAGAGAGAAACACTTGGGATCATCGTTAGGAGAGGCTACAGAAGAGCCTGGCTCAGCCAGGGAAAGGACAAAGCCTCTTCATCAGATACAAGCCAACAGCTCCAGAGTTTGGAAAGCCATCCCCTAATGTTATTTATTCATTTTTCCAGCTCTTTGGCCCTCCAGGGTATTTGCAGCACAGAAGGTAAATGGGGCATGGTGACAGGCAAGGCAAGGTCCAAGGGACACTTGGTCAAGGCTGAAAATACACACACTTAGAGATCTTCCATGAAAGCCCTGAGAGAGGTGCAGCTCAGGCACTTCCTTGGATGCCATTGCTTGTCCCCTGTGATGCTGCTCCTGCCAGGGTTTCAATGACTGCTCAATTCACTCCGAGCTCTGGATTGCATCCTCTGAGTTCTGCTGTCAGTCACAGAGCAGTGTGTGGGGGGCTGCTCTGTAGTGCCTGCTCAGAGCTCTTCTACTACATGGCCTCAAAAATATACACCCTTTTCAGTAAAAGAAAGACACCTCCAGCCCAGTTTGACCTACAAAATACCATCTAACCCTGCAGCACTGCCGTGCAGCCTCTGGAAGTGCCTTTGGAAATCAAAGATTAGAATACCCACAGTATTCATGCTCTCTAGCTGTGACAGCAGATCCATCAGGAACTCAAGCAACCAGCTGATCACAGGCACTCCCTCTCTCTCATACATGCTCCTCTCCCATTCCATGATACATGGCCCCATTTCCAGGCTGTACCATATCAACACGAGTTTCTCCAAGTCATTTATAACATCTTGCCAGAGTGTAGTTCCAGCCGTGCCAAGGGCCCAGCCTTGCATCCCTGGTGCCTGGCTGGGTGGGCAGCACTGTCCCCAGACCAGGCTGGCAATGTCACCCAGCAAGGCTGAGGCTGCCAGCAGTGCTATGGAGGGCACAATGCAGCTACTCCCATTGCTCACTCAGGCTTCCTAATGGATTCAAGGAACAACTAATTCATGTCTGTATCAAATATTAAAAAGACAAACCTATATTCCTGTCACAGGCTCTCTGCCACTGCTGGGTTGTTGGACCATCTGCCTGCCTTTTATTTCATTCTACAGCATATACATTAAATCTTATCAAACAACCAATTAAGAAAGAAATCAGATCTATTAGCATTAGAAGCAATCAGTTATGGCTTCTCAAATGTTCCATCTCATTTCCTACAGTCACTTCAGCCTTATCTTGATCTGTCTTTTTATCTGTCCACACCAAGGCATCACTGAGCCCCTCTCTGCCAGGCACAGCTCACCACTGGATGCAGAGGGAACAGCTCTTCAGCAGGTCTGGTGGGCTTTTTCACATGTCAACTTGCCCAACATTAACTAAAACTGAAGAACTTTTGGTTTAAGTTGGTGTTGATGGCATGGCCTCTCCTAATCATACAGCAGGCTGCCTTGGATCACGTTGAAGATTTCTGGACACCATTTACTGAAGGAATTGCCACAAAGCTTCCTGTGCCAAGGACTGAAACCAGGAGCAGGATTCAGGCTGCAGACCACAGTGCCCTGGCACTCGTGTGCTCTCAGGCTGTTTGGTGGTTCCAGGCACTCCCAGCAGCCGCAGGGATGCCTGAGGGCACTGAGAGCAGCCCAGCAGCCACCATGGGCTGCAGTGCTCCTGTGATGCTAAGGGCAAGGGAGGAGCAATGTGAGAGGGAACAAGCTGTGAGCTGAATTTCCCTCAAAAACTTCCTGCCCATCACCACAGCTATTTCTAAATGGACTGGGAGAAAGTGCCTCCCTCCCCACGCCATACCTTCCCCTGGCAGCGAGCACAGCCCATTGCCACCCCATGTCAGAGTGGGTGCTGCGTGCCAAGGAACAGGCAAGGAGACAGCAAGGCACACACACGTGCCCTGGGGCAGTTCTGCCAGGGCTGGTGCCATGGGAGCAGCCAAAGTCAAGTAATTCCAAATTTGGAGGAGCTGGGCAGACTTTCATTTGAAAGTCTTCGATAAAGTGCCTGAATTTTTCATGCATTCAATGGAGGCTTATAAAGTAAATCTCAACTCAGGTCTTAATTATAAAGCTAAAGGTTGCATTGCTAATAATGCCAATAGTGCAGGCTGCAATCATTAATAGTTAACACACGCGCCGCAGGCACCGTTCCTCCCAAGGACCTGAAATATTGATAAGGGAGCTGAGGGAGCAGGGGGGAGCTGGCACTGGCCCTCGCCACAGGAGGGGACAACTTGGAGACTTCCCTGCCACAAGGAAGGGAAGTCTCTCAGGCTCTTCCCCAAGCTCTGCAAGCCAGATTTGTAGGAGAATAATTGGGGTTTCTAGCAAACATACAGGCCACGTGGAATGCCAAGATATGTTTTGCTCTTTGAGCTGCCTGGTGAAGGAAAACTCGATGGTGTTGTCAGCCTGAGCATCGCTGCAAGACACCAGTCTGAGCTGTACAGGTATTTTGGCCCACAGGAAAAGCAGCTGCAGCCAAAAATAGCACAGTCCTGGCTGGGGAGGTGCTGCATTAACTTCACACTAACAGCTGTTATGTGTGGTAAAAGGAGCAAATCTGCCCAATGCAGTTTTGCCACAGAGAAGCCACTTGTGTCACTTCAGTGTAGCTAGAGGCTCAATTTCTAACTGGCTTAGAAAAACAACTTTCAGCAATCAAAGAAATTTGGATCTATAAAGATAGATCCTAAATTTGTCAATAAACTGTCCTTTCCCCAAAAGCCTGTTTAGCTGCAATGAATTCAGAGCAGAGCAAGGCTCAGCCAGGAGCCTCACTACTGTGCAGAGGGAAGGCTGATGTGAAGTGGGGTGCAGACCTTGCCTCTTTTTATCTTCTTCTCTGAGCACAGCACCTTTGTACCCCAGCACAGCCCCAGCCACCACAGGCAGGCAGCCTTTTCTGCAGAGCTCAGCCACATCCCATCACCCTGCAAACCTCCTCATGGTCAACACACAAACGTGAAGGGGTGACAGAGGTGCTTTAGGCAGGCCCAGCTCCGTACCCCTTGCCTCCACTGGAACCACCTCCCAGACCTGGAAGGGAGGTGCCAGCATTGCAAGGGGAGCCAGGGGACTGACAGCCTGAGTGGGCAGGGGGTCCTCCCTGCTGCTTACCTGTGATACCGTGATGCTGCATTTCTTTGCCAGCTCTTCTTTGGCTTCTTCACTGGGGTAGGGGTTACTGAGGTGGGAGTAAAAATACTCGTTCAAGATTTCTGTGGCTTGTTTACTGAAGTTACGCCTTTTCCGTCTGAAATGAGAAAAGCAAAACACCGCTGTTTCTCCAGGTGCCAGCAGGTCCCTGCTTGGATGGGGAACAGCAGCCTTTGTTTCAAAGCCTCTGCTGCAGCACAGCAGAGCTGTCCTGGCACCCTGATCCCTTTGGGCTCCCCGACACCGTGGGAGGGAGCAGCAGGCAGCAACACCACAACCTGCACCCAGCCCAAGGGGGCTCTGGATTCTGCCTCTGGCTTCACACCCCCACCTCCCTGCAGGGTTCATCCCATGGGACCACAGGCCACATTCATGCGCTGTGGGAGAACTGGTGAGGCAGGTGCTGAGCCAGCAGCCTTCCTTGTGGCTCCTCCACAGCCAGGTACACAGCCCAGCCCAGAGCTCCCGGCCACAGAGCCCCTCTGTGCCAGCAGCAGCCTGGCAGACCTCCTTCCCCTCCTTCCCTTCAGCACAGGTCAGCTGGGCCCCGGCACAGCTCCCTGGGGTGAGGATGGTACAACAGGATGGGGCAGCCGTGCTGATGTGTCCTCACATGGCCTCCCTGAGCTAATTGGCTTCCCACAGCAAGTGGATTTCAGGGCTTTGTGAGCGAGACCCATCTGTGCCCCCTCCTGCCGTGGGCTGTACGGGGCCCAGGCTCTGGCCCACATGGGACATGGGACAGGCCCCAAGGGGTGTCACCTGGCCAGGGCACAGAGCCTTGCCGAGGGCACCTGCCCGTGCTCCGGCCCAGGAGCCTGCAGCCCTCGCCATGGGGGCAGCCCACGCAGGCAGTGCCTGCACAGCTGCAGTGCCATCCCTCCGTGCCAGCGGCTGCTCTCCTTTAGCAGAGCATCCTCTGGAAGGCTCCAGTTAAACATTTCCTTGGAGCTCCTTCCCCCAGGGCTGCTGCAATCACCGCCGGCGCCCCAGGCCAGCCGGCAGCCGAGCGCAATCCCCAGCGCGCTCTTGCCGAGTATGGCGGTGCTGCTAACTGCACTGTATCCTGGAGCAGGCAGGCTCCCTCCCTAGGGCTCTGTTTATCTCATTACTATGCTTCCGCTCATTTTGCCTTATTTACCTTCCTCCTTTTTAAAGAAATCACTTTAAAATGTACATCTGCAGGCTCTACCTTTGCGTTCCTGGAGCTCTCCATAGACATCTCCTCCAACTGCCTGCAATTACCCTGATTTCCCACACCTGCCAGTGACCTCCTTGTTAATAACATTATTTTGGTCTTGTTTAGCTCCTCGCAGCTTTCAGGTGTGAAGCGTGAGCTGCTGGAGGAGGGAGGCTCCGTGTGGCGCCTGCTGCTCCTCCCTTTTCCGCCCGGCTCTGCTCCTGCTCTGCCAGGCCCTGCCAGCTGCAGGGGCCCTGCTCTGTGGACAGGAGCCCTGTGAAGGGGATGGGGCTGGGGATCACTATCCCACCTCATCAGGCTTCAAAACAATTCTGACTGTGCCTAAACCCCCCTCCTTAATCCATGCCTGCCTGTCCCCTGGCAGCTTGTGGAGCAAGCAGCCCACTCAGGCCGCCGTGGGTCCTGGGGACAGGCATTGAGCTCCAACAGTGGTGCAGGTGTCCAAGGTGGGGAAAACAAGCCTTTGCACTAAAATTTGAAGAAAAGACCTTGTTGCTTCTGAAGTCCTACTGTGCAGGGACTTCAGGGGGTTTCTTCCACAGCAGCTGTGGCTGAAGGCTCTTGTTGGATCAGAGCAGCCTCTCCCACTCATCCCTGCTGACATGGGACACCACTCCCAGTATGGCCAGGCTCTCCTGGGCTGCCCAGAAATTACTGCTTCTCCCCAAGAAGAGACAGGGGCACTTGCCTCTGCCTTACCTGGCATCAAGGAACCTTGATCTTAAAATCATTACTGCTTCACAAGTGCTTTGTTTGAGCTGCATCTGGATGGAGCTGAATTTTCGATGAATGATGCCCACCATCCTTTCAATCTCCTTGGGAGAAATGGGACGTGTCCGGCTCTGTTCTCTGAGGAGGTTCATGACATGAGTGGTAAATTCATTACATGCCTGTGGAGGAAGAAGAGGCTCAGACGTGGGTTTGTGCTGTCCCACAAGGACACAAGCTCTGACCTGGCTGTTGGGGGAAGGCAGCACTGAGAGGGACCCCACACATGGCCCTGTCCCCTCCACATGTGTGGCCACAGGATCCCACCCTGTCCAGAAGACCTGCAGCTGTCCTGGGGCAGCCAGGGGAGCCCAGTGACCATGGCCCTGCTCCTGCCATGCTCATCCCTTTCCCCATTCCCAGCTAGACCCCGTGGAGAGGAGCAGTTGGATCAGCCCCTGTAGCAGCTGCAGGCAGGGGCAGGGTGTGAGTGGGGACCTGCACTCCTCACAGCCAGGGGTGCAGTACCCCGAGCCCTGTGCCTGGGTGCCCCCTGCAGCACCCAGGGACCTGAGACCTTTCTGAGGCCCCTGTGTCCCTGCCCTGGGTGGGTTTCAGTGACACTGTGCCCCAGCCTGGCCCACGCTGTGTGGCAGAGGCACTGAGGGAAGGGGAGCCTTCGATTACGACTCCCAGTCTGTGACATGTTGATATAAACTTCAGACTGAGCCACCACCAGGATCCCCCTGGTCCCACCCTCCACACATGCTGCTGTCCTGACTTCCCTTTACAGACTGGAGCCTGACAAAAACTCTGCTAGCTCCCCTCTTCCCTCTCAAGCCAGGCTGCAAAATATGTACGTAATATGTCTGACGACCACATTTTCAAGGATTCTCCATCATTTCAACAGATTATGTGATGGAAGGAGTTAAAAGTGAAAAGTTTATGCATCTAAAAACTCATAATTTCCTATAACATTTGCTGAACATCTCACAACTTATTAAGTGAAGCCATCTATGAATGCAAATGCTGATTAGCAATTTGGCAATAGCCCAACATTCGCAGAATTCACATAGCTTTTCTTTAAACCAGTAGTTCATACATGATTAATTAGAACATCTCATTTATGTAGTGTGCACTTTAGCTCATTACTCTAAGTAAAATTCGTTAAGTATTTACATTTAGATAATTAAAATCTGGGTACACCCTTAAGAAAGATGCATACACTTCAGGCAAAGTGATTTTTTTTCTTTACACTACTGAAAGTAAATTACAGGCTAATTTACATCCGTGCAGCGCCCGTTGGAGGCGGCGCTGGGCGAGCCCTGGAGCAGAGCCCTTCGCTCGCCACTGCTCCTCCCAGCACCTGCCAGCCCCGGCTCTGCCAGCACTCCCCGAGCTCCAGGGGAAGGAGTTGGACATTCCTCACCCTCACTTCCCACCAGCACGTTCTTTCTTTCATCAGGGGACAGAGCATGCAGAAGTTCAGGCCCAGCCCTCTGACTGATGCCACCAGCTTTGGCTCACCCGGGAAATGTTGCACAGAAGGGAAGGAGACAGGGGCACCAAAATGCAGCAGCAGCTCTCCCCCTGAGATCAGGAAGCAGCTCTGACAGCTCCAAAATAAAGCTGAACCCAAGAATTTGGCAGTGGATGGATGTTCCAGGCACACAGTTTGCCACAAGCCCCCTTCTTTTCAGATCCCAGGAATTCAGTTTTAAAGTACAATAAAATTGGTAACTGTTGCATTAGAAATATTTTCAGGCATGTCTTTTCTATAACAGATTTAGTATCAAAAACTGGACTTTGAAAAGCAAAAACTAGTTTTTTGCTTTCAAGAACCAAAATCCTTTCGCTGACTTTACTCAACTTGCCTGATGAGACTTGGTTTGGCTACAACTGCTTGGAGAGCCTGGGTTTAATTCATCTCCACCAGCACCTCCCCTCTGCAGAGCTGCCTCACACAGCACAGTGGGAGGAAGCTCAGAAGACTCTGATGCTTTGTCTTGTTTCTCTTGTTTATTTATAGCGTCCAAGCTACTTGATCCCTTTTCCAGGACTATTTTTCAGGCCTCTGCTTGGTGCCCAAGACATTATTAATAATGTCAGGTTATAAGTGATGGCCTTGTTAACCTGCTCAGAAACCTTGTAGGAGCAGGGATGCTCCTGCTGTCTCAGTGCTTCATCACAAGTACACAGGAAAAAGAGAGGAAATGGCCCAAAACAATGTTGAGGGGCAGGGTGGCAGCCAGTGCTCTGTGAGGCTGCTGGTGGCTTCTGAGCTGCCACACCTCACCCCAGTTCGGGGTGAATTCAGGAGACATCTGTGAACTTGGGAAGTGGGTTCCCAGCTGCTCCAGGAGGCCTGGGACCCTTACAGTACTTTTGCCTACAGCAAAAAGTGTATTTCAGTGTAATTACAGCAGATAGCTTTCAATATGTCATCTCTGTTATAGGAGCTGTAAATTATGGAAGGCGCTGCCTGTGCGTGGCCATTTCTCCCGGCGCCCAGCGAGGGAGCGCTGGGTGATGGCGTGACACACTTTCCATTTCTCTTTCCCCTTTTTTTTTTCCCTGAGTGCATTCCCCTGACTGGCAACAAATATCAGGATCAAACTCTGCCTGGAAAGCGTCTCCAGGAAGGCGCTCTGGTTCCTGCTGCCAGGGACCGGGGGATGCCTGTGCTGGGCAGGATGGCAGGAGCGGCTCCGCGCTGCGGGCAGGTGCCCGGCACGGGCTCCCCGCTGCAGGAGCCTCCTGCCTCCCAGAACCTGTGGCGCCAGAGGCTCAGATGCCAAGGCCTGGCTGCCTCTCAGGCACTGCAGTGAGACAAACCAGCAGGAGACAGTTTGCTGCCAGGCTGGGGAAATCATCATATGTCTGTTGAGCAGACATGGCTGGGTGTCAGAATCCGTGGGGAAGCATGCAAGTCTCATCCTCAGCTCTACCTCTCTCTCCTGCTCCAGCAGCATTTGAGCATCCTCCAAAATTTCCTGTGGTGTGGACGGATGGCTGTGACATTTCAGCTGAAACCTTTGTAAATGGAGCTACAGGGCAAAAAATGCTCCTGCTTCCCCCAGGTCATTAAACTTATTAGAGTCCAAGGATGTTTGCCAGGAAGCGGCTGCGAGCATGGAGCTGCTGCCTCTGTGGCCCAGATCTGCCTGTAGCCTGCGTGCTGTGCCTGTAGGAGACAGCTTAATGCCACAGCCACCCCCATCCCAACGCTGTGGCTGCACCGGTGGGGCGGGGAGGGCTCAGGGCTCCACCAGGACTGCTGGGCCCTGGGGGTCAGGGGACAACAGCAGATTTGTACAAAGACCCTGACAGGTGTTTGCTCAGTTATTTGTTCTCCACTTGAACAGCACAGTGGAAGAGACAGCACAGCCAAGGCAGTGCCACTGGCACCTGAGTCACACAGTGCTGCTGGCACCTGGCAGCATGTGGCAAATGTTCTCAGTGCCACCGGCGTGGCCAATGTGTTGGGTCACCAGGTGCCAGTGGTGAACACAAACCTACAGGCTTCTGCAGCATGCTCTTTACTCCAAACAAAGACACTGTGCTGGCATCTGCCTGAATTAGGATTTCCCTAGTTTCTGTCCCCAAGCCTGGGCCAGGTGCTCTGCTGACGCCTCACTGCCCACTCTCTTCCAGCCTGCTCCAGCTGACCTGCTGTGGCCAAGTCCTGTGCCAGAGTATCCTGCCACCTGCTCCAGGAGCCTGTGGGCTGAGATGGCCAGTGCAGCCCTTGTCTGCCTGTGCTCCCCAACTTGCCAGACCCAGCTATGTGAGACCTCATCAGGGCAGAGGGTGGCACTGAGTGACAGACATCTCTCCTCCTCTCTGTCTTCTATGGGCTGGGCAAAGGGGAGAAACACGGGCTTGGGTGCTGCTCTTGTGCAGTTACAGACAACAGAAAACACTCAGACATGCAAGACATGCGTCCTGGCTCCAGCCAGCAGCTCCTTGGAGCCCAACAGATGACAGACTCCCATGGTGGCTCTCTCTGGGCAGAGGGGTGGGGAAGGGGAGGAAGGGTTGTGGTCCAGAGTGGGCAGTGGTGGGCACTGGCAAGCAGAGGAGAGCAGTGTCAGGTACACGAACAACTGAGAGGCTGATGTCTGACCTGTTCATATTTCTCCAGCTCTGTGTGATAGATTTGTCTGATCTGGGTCAATTTGGCTCTGTAATCTGAGTGTTCAATAGAGTTATCTGAAGACCCTCCAGAGGCTGCTGCGGCTGCAGCTGCTGCCGCCGATCCCCCACCTTTCTCCGGACCTGAGACTCCTTCTGCCAGAAGCATATTGTCTAGTCTCATTAGCTGAGGATCGGGAGGGTCTTCCTCCTGGGCTCCTCGGATGCTCAAACCTTGGGCAGAAAAGAGAGAACAAGAGAAAACACAGTCAGTACTTCTTCATCTGCCCGACTTCTGCCCACTCGCTGCCTGCCTGCCACGAGCCCTCTGTGACACCCACCTGCCCGGGGGCCATGGGCACGGCCCTGCCCCAGCCCTGCCCCAGCCCCCCACGGGCACGGCCCTGCCCCAGCCCTGCTCCAGCATGGCCCCAGCACACCAGCCAGCCCCATAAGATGCAGTCTGGCAGTGCCACAGGACCCTCTGTGCTCCCATACACAGCAGCAAAAGTACCTGTGTAGGCTGTGCCAGATGTGCCAGCAACACACAGCTGCCAGGCATGGACCTGGGCACCAGCAGTGTGCTCTGTGCACTCAGGGGACAGCACAGGATTCCACACTGACTGTCTCAAGGAGGACACACAGTAGGAGATGACCCCCCCACTGGCCAACTTTCCAACTCAAGAAAGCACAAGGCATTAATCTTGCTCTAAAATACACATTTTAAACCTGTCACCTTCATTTAAAACTATAATTCCATATAATTTCATGGGAATAATAAAAATGTCTCATGATCTCTTTGAATTATTTCTGTTGCCTGTTCAGAGGTCCACAGGCACAAGATGATGATGCCACACATTGTCCCGGCGTGTCCCTGAGCTGGCACATGGGTGTTGGGGACAGCCCTGGCACGGCTCAGGCTACCCATGCTGCAGCCAGGGAAGGTGATGCCACACCTGGGAGTGCCTGCAGCAGCAGGGGTGGTGGTGCCTGGCCAAGGGAGTGCTGCACCCATCCCTCATGCCCTTGTCTGCCAGGCCCCACTGCCTTGGCACAGCTCCTGGCCCGCAGTGCCGTAACACAGGGGTGATTTCCTGGGTGAGTTGTTCCCCTGTTTGTCACTCTCCTCCTCTGCTCTGCTGTCAGAATGTTCAATAACATCCTGGTTTTAATCCACTCAAGCTCTCCTTCCCTTCTCATTAATGACTTCTGCTGTTGTTTTTCCTTTTAGCTTCTGGACCCTTTCTCAGTCCATGTTTACTGTGCTCTATTCTAGCTGTTATTCCTCAGCTGC
>NC_066330.1:605541-703041 GCF_022539315.1 Serinus canaria
TGGACTACACGTGGTTGTGCTCACACAGAGGCGCTGCTGGCACTGGCACTGGCACTGGCACAGCATCCCCCACGCCCACAGCAAGTGGCTGTGCCCTCACACCTGCATGCCACCAGGGCTACCAGCACAGCAGGACACGGACAGCTTGCAGTGGGACACCAGCTTTTATTTGCATTATTATAAGGGACATAGCCCGGCTTTATGGAGCTGGCTGTGGGGCTCAGGGTGGATCAGGTAAGCCCCCAAGCACTCTTCAAGATGTGTCTTTGTGGGTGCTGGGTGCAGCTCCCACTGAATCACTGAACAGTTTGGGTTTGGAGGGACCTTCTGCAGCTCATGGAGCTCCAACCCCCTCTAAGGGCAGGGACACCTTCCACAAGACCTTCCAGCAGTCCAGGTTGCTCCAGATCATGAGTAAAGCCTTGGGACCTTGCAAAGCCTCCAGGTGATGTGTCCCAGAAGCTGGGGGGTGCCCAGCAAGGCCAGCCCCCAGCAGCACTTCAGGCACTCGAAGTCTCCCCTTCAGCATTGCACAAATGCACCCTTATGTAAAAATATGATCAAAGTTTTATACTTGTAGAATTTCCTACCAATAAATCACACAAATGGATATCTACACCGGGTAATAAAACTGAACGGATTCTAAAACTGATTGGTAAAGTTGCTCATAAATTGTTGTTTTTAGCAAGTTGTAAACAAAAGCTGCATAAGCACCAAGTGAGTCTTAGGAGGGGCTCTGCACACGAGATGCTCCAGCTGCTGCCTTCAGGGAGAAGGCCCCAGGTTTGGGCAGTGTCTGGAATCTTTTGTTATTGCCCAGCATAAACATTCTGTCTCCTGCTCTATAGCCTTGCACCAGAGAGGAGGGAGCAGGAATAAATGCTGCAACTTTCTGGTTCCCCATGGTGCTCTCCTCCTTACAGGGGTTTACATGACCTGACATACCCACAGTTTGCCTCCTGTGCTCTCTGTATTTTATTTGATTGCATTTCAACAAAAGAAGGAAAGCACATGTAAACCATGCAAACCAGGCACTGGAAGCAATACTCACCTGACAAGGCAGAAACTATGTGTGATTCCCAGCACAGACACCCAGAAGAACATACTGTAAATCCCTACCTTTTTTGTTTCAGAGTGACGGAGAAATGACTATTTCAGCTGCCTGTATGATGGTGAACACACTCCAGCAAGGCCCCTGCTCAGCCCTGCAGATTGGATTACCTGCATAGAGGACCTGGAACCTGCTAGGAACAGCCCTTCCCTGAGCCAGTGCTTCAGGTGGCAGAGGCAGAGATGTCAGCTTTGATTTGAGCTAACAGAAAGGAATCTTTGGATGGAAAAGCTCCAGGACCTTTGAATTAAATGAAAGACCAGAACACTCCACAGAATGTCTGCAATAACAGTCTCTACAGAAAATTATGAGGAACTACATAAATCCACCCTCTTCCTCTTCACACAGGCTCATTAAAGCAGTACTGACTCTCTGGGCAGCTATAATTCTGCTGAGTGATACCCTGGAATCACCCTGTCAATACCCAGTGGTGTGCTGCCTCTCCAACTATCTGTGCCCCTAATATTCCTCTCTTTGATGGGATTTGCTGACCTTTAATCTGATGCTAGTTTACTCTCATCACTGAAGTGCAAGTCAGAGAGCAATAAAACGGCAACCTCACTGATTCAAAAGGGAGAGCTAAAGCGCCACTAACTGTGAATCTAACCTTTCAGAATGGCTCTGCCTTAAAAGGGGAAACATGGACTGCAAGGCAGCTAAAACAAACAATACCTAATGCTGACTGCAAGATTTATTGCAGTCCTCTTTGCATGAGCGTGAGATTGGAATTCCAGTGCTGCAAACTGAGGAAGAGGAGAGGGACAGCCCGTGCAGATGGAGCAGGGCACCACAAAGTCCCTCCCCCAGGCCCCAGGCAGCGCTGGCACTGTCACAGGCACGGGGAGCCATGGGGACATGGCCGTGCCCGAGCTGAGACCTGACCCCAAAAGGGCAAAGGGAGCTCGGGCAGCACAGGGAGGTGGCCATGGTGACCCCTGGCAGTGGTGCTAGGGGGTTGCCTGTGCAGCTGTGCACGGCCATCCTCTCCCAGGGCACTCAGTGCTGGAGCTGCAGCACCCAGGAGCAGCTGCAGGCCCCACTGGCAGGCACTGCTGGGCTGCCCACACACAGCCCACCCCAGCCCTCACAGCCCTGCCACTGCAAAGCACCCAGACAGTCACTGTGGCCTCAACCACGAGCCAGAGCCACAGGGAAATGGGACCTGGTGCTGCTGGAGGGGGCACAGGGCATGGCTGCCCCGGGATGGGTTCCTGGGCACAGGGGCAAAAGGGCAGTGACCAGAGCAGAGGGGGTGGGCAGCAGCTGATCCTGACCGACTCCCTCTGTCTGGGGGGTCCCCAAGGGGTCTCTGAGCAGTCACCGTGCAGCCCATGCCTGTTGTACAAAGAAAATCAAATGGAAATAAAGGTTCTCCAAATGCTGGTGGCTCCTGGGCCGCTGGGTTGGGGCGCAGGAGTGTAGCCGGGCACCGTGGTGGCCACTCTGAGCCACCACCACTGCCCCTCACAGGGCTCCCTCCCAGTGACCGTGCCCGAGGCCTGCAGGTGCAGAGGAGTGTGATGGTACCTGGAGGGGAACAGCCAGGACCCCAGTGCTGTCCCAGGCAGGGCAGGGTGTGCACAAAGCAAGCAAATAACAGAGACAATTCTCACACCTTGTGAACACACAGATCAACACAAAATACATTGAAGTCACAGCATAAAGTAAAAGAGAAATTATTGCATAACAAATTTTTCCCCGGCTCTCTAGGGAAAATAAAGACTGACAGCTTTGGGTTTAACAGGTGTTGCTAGAAGATGAGCTACTTATTAATACTGCTAGGAAGGAAAAGCATGATAAAAACTATAATGTGATTAATTATTTATGTTTACGAGCAGGATTTTTAAGAGTTACAGTCTGTCATGCAAATCGCTGGCTCTGGTTGGACTCGGCAGTCGCAGCCCGGAAGGTGCCTGAGGGCTGTGCTCACTCCAGGTGATTTCAGGCACGGCCGGGCAGCAGAGCCGCGGCCCCGAGCAGGCACGGGCTGAAACGGAGCTCCCCATCCCCGCAGAACCTGGGAAAACCCTGGCGCCATTCCCCTGCAGGCAAAGCGATGGAGGAGTGCCGGCCAGAGCCCCGAGGCCCCAGGGCCCCTGCAGCCCGGAGGCACCGGCGGTCAGCGCTCCCCCAGCCCGGCCGTGACCGACGCCCCGCACCGGGTCCCGCAGCGCGGAGCCGCGGCTCCGGCGTCGCCAAAGCAGCCGCGGATTTGCATAGAGCAATTACTGTTCAAACACCCACCCCGCTCTTCTGAAAAGAAAATTGGACACGAACATTTGCAGGAACTCACAAAGACAGACTTTGTCAGACCTAACAGGGCTGATAAGGGAAGAGCTTTTACAAGGGACACCGAGAGATGCATCAGTTGAGTGCGAGGCTGAATACAAAACAGTATTAGTGTAAAAAAGAACAAAGAAAAGGCCTGCTCCGCGTAAGAACTGGTAATACATTAAAAATTTAAAACCTGGCACGACAAATCTGGATACTCCCTGCAGAAGACAACTGATATTAATGAACAGGCCTGTGCATTCATTGTCTGGGATCCCAGAGGAAAAAAATAATGCTGGTTACACTGAATTTTTTAAAGAGAAATTCTTCCCTACACAAACAGCTTCTCTGCTAAATCACCAGCCTACTCCTGGCAGTTTTAACCACCTAAAACCATTCACCTGCCCAAGCAGCGCATTCACCCGAAGGTCCCCCACTTCTTCACGTAATTCCACGGCATGAGACTCCATCAGAGCCTGGCTGCCCCACCAGCAGTGATTTCCTCAGGAAGAAGTGCTCAGGCGTGGCTCCCCACCCTCGCATCCCCAGGGAAAGCAGCACCCTTAGCACAAAGAGGAGTTCGGTTCCTGGACCATTCGACCTGGCAGCACTCACGGAGGGTGAAGGGAAGGCAACGAGGGGGCTCCCTGGACTGCACAGACCCCCCAGGTCCTGGACATGGACTCCTGCAGCACCCAGCTGGATTCGGCTTGGCACCACTTCCGCAGCCAGGAAGGAACAACCAGAAAGTTGGGCAATGCCAAACACGGCACACGCTTGTCCACTGGTGGACACAGCACTGACACTTGCCCAGCGGGGACACAGAGCAGGAGAAGTGCCCAGTCCCAGTCAGCTTTGTCATTTAGCTGGCACATGGAATGTGAAAGCCTCTGTGGGAAACCTCTGCAAGTTCTGTCCTAAGATCTGGGCAGCCACAAAGCCCATCAGCTCCACAAAATGTGTTGTGGAAAGAGGAAACTCGAACCCCAGGGGTCAGGCAGAGAGAGGAACACATTTGGGAAGGAGAAGATGGGCAAAGCAGCCCAGGGGCCGAGCCCAAGGTCGCACAAGGGGCTCAGCCCTCGGCCAAGCCACCCACGCTGCTGGCAGCTTCCCAGGGGCTGTCCCTGGGCTCAGCCTCCCCCGTTCCTCCCCCAAACCTGCAGGACCCCTCGGTGGCAGGGCTTTGGGAGCACCCTCCCAGCGCAGTGCCGCTCCTGGGGACACGCGGTGGGTGTCGCGGCCGGAGCGCTCCGGGGACAGGGGGACACCCCAGCTCCGCTGCCCTCGGCTCCGCACGGCCCTCGCTGCCCTGCCAGCCGCAGAGCGGTGTCACAGCCGCACACTCGAGCGCACACGACAAGCCGAGGCTCATTGTCACCGCTGTCGCCGCCGCTGCGGAGGTGCGGGGTGTTTGGGTGGGAGCGCACCTGCCCGCACAGCGCGCCCGGGGACACGCTGCCAACAGCCGCCGTTTCCAGCAGGGTCACCCGTGCTACACACAATTATGCCGGGGTGAGCCGTGGCAGAGGGAACGCCTCAAGTTTTAAACTGTCATTAGAATACCGTGGCCTGGTTTTAACAATGCAGCAGCGCTTCTAATGATCTTTAAGGTAATTCGCTATTCAGACCCGGAGCAAAAGATGCAAATGTACCACTGAAAGCTCCTTATTAAATACCCACAGGCTACAGTTCTGTACAATAAGTGGTCCAGGTCTTTTTAGAACATCCTAATTAGATGAACATAGATGCAGAAAAATGCAAAACCAGGTCATGCAGCAAAAATGTTGGGGGGAATAAAAAAGCTGCCAAACAACCCCCCCTCAAGCCCCTCATTAAACACCCTCCCCCACCCCGCAGCCTTTATTAAACTCTCGCATGTGATGAAGAGGAGCCAAAAGCTCCCAGCCCACCATCGCCCCCAAAACAGAGGTGCCCGATATTGTTAAAGTTAAGTTTTCAGTTTATTGCCAGGGATATGTCTAAGTGATGATATAAATAATACTATGAATAATACATTAAGCAAAAACCCAATCTGAAATTAAATTCGCCTTGGGTTATTTTCCTTTTTCCTATATACATATGGAATTATTATGCACTAGGGGAAAAAAAGAGCACGTATCAAGGTAACGCTTTTTCCCCCTTTGAAAGTAGCAAGAATCGCTGCCCCTAAATAGCGGCTGCCTTGCACAGAGACATCGGGCAGAACTTCCCTTCCCCCTGGAATCAGGGGAGAAGCTGGGAGACAGGTTCAGGGCTGATTGGAAGGGTCCTTTGGCACAACTCCAGCAGAGCTGCTGGCTCTGCCCCGGCGTGGCTGCATGCACAGGAACCTGCAGCACCATGTGCAGGTGCACCAAGGGCCCTCAGACCCTCCTGCCAGCCTCGCTGGGGCCATTTTCCCTCAGTGCTGGGAGCTACACTCACATTTATCTATCTTTATGTCTCCAGTTTAGCTCAGATGAGCACCAGACCTTTACTCACTGGCTGGTTAGCATTTAGCACTGACCTTGCTGTGATTTCCAAACATTCCCAGCAGGGCCAGAATAGCAGAACAGGAATTATGCAGACTCATGGCTGGTGAACTCCAAAACATATTGGGATACCAGACAAAGGAGGGGAGAGCTAAGCAGGAGCTGGGCAGTGAGCTGCGCTGTGCACTGAGGTCTCTGCCCCAGCTCTGTTCCAAAATTGCTGTGGGATTTCAGACAAACCACTTGCTCTCCCTGTGCCTCAGTTTCATCAGGAGGTAAGACTGTGGTACTTGGGTCACACCACAAAGTCCTGAGGAGTCTTGACTAAAGAGCACTAGAACTGAAGACCTCAAAAACATACTGGCAGCTATTTCCCACCAACCCTGAGGCACCAGTGCAGCCAGTCCTCACACCAGGCACAGTGTCTCAAGGCAATGGATACAACCTGGGGATCCTCTGAACAAGCAGCTTCATCTGCAGGTCCCTTGGTGACCCTGCATGGCACCAGGGACATGCAGCCTTTGCCAGCTGCTGCTGGAGCTCTCCAAACTCCAGGGCACTAATGCAAATTATGGTGATTCACAGGTTGGGTTTGTCATGTGATCAGTTCAAAGGCACCAACTGGGACGAAAAAGCTTATTTCCTGAGTGCCCCAGGAGTGAAAATTTGGGCAAGTGATTACAGAGTCTGGGAGATGCAGGAAGGGCACGGTGCTCTGCCCTTCCAAAGCACTTCTACCCAACCAAACACTGACAAGCCGGTCACCAGCAGGGATGTCCACATCCATTCTGTTTCTATAGGTGTTTCCTTAACACTAGGACAAGTGTTCAGTGCCAACACATCCCAGCTTTTCCTCCTCTCCCTGGCTCTGCCCTACGGACAACTGGAGCCTGGGGGCAGAGGCTGTGCCCCTGGCACGACAGCCCTGCTGGGAAATGGGCAGCGTCTTGGCTTCCCTCTTCCACCCCTGAGTTTCGCCTGCGAGCGACGCCAGGCAAGACATGGTTAATGCACTAATTACCATAATTAAGAGTTGCCAATTTAATTATAGCTGAGAATATTAATGCTGTAACATTTGTTGGAGTGCAGAAAACAAACCTTTAATGCACAGACTTTGTTCGCAAACATCTAATGGAGCCCTCCTCCACTTCACTTGGTGCTTCAGCGCTGACACAACAGTGATAGGTTCAGATTGAAGAACTTGTCAGCAATCAGGCAGGAGGAGGCTAATTAGCTGGCAGGTTAATGAGTGTGATGGCTCTTGACAGCATTTTGTTACAGCCTCTACTGTATTTAAACAATAAATGATTATTACTTAAACACCACAGAGATAGTCTTATTAGGAGAGCTAGACCATGTATTTATTTTCATAAAAATGAAATTAATTCTGTAGTGTAAAGAATAAAATGTAAAATTTTGGCTGATTATATCTCACCTCTGAATAACCTCCAGGGTATCTTTTCAGAGGACGAGAGCACAGGGTTGAATGCCCTTGTGCTCCCCAGGAGAAGGCATCCTGTGCCAGCTCCACGGGGTGGGAGCCTGGGTGGCAATGGGCAGTGAGCCTCAGCAGGGCCATTCCCAGAGCTGTCACACTGCCAGCTCCGACCAAACACACAGAGCAGATCCCTCCTCATGTCACCCCGGGGTGAGGGGCGTGCCAGGCTTTGCCATCCCCTCACTCCTCAAGCCCACACCGGGCTCTGAATTTTTCTTCCTTTGACAACTGGGATTTGGAAACAGGTGGTGAAGTAGAGGAATGGCTCTGTGGAGAGATTAACCCATTTCTCCGTCCAGTTAAGGGGGAAGGGGGACATTTTACTGCACTCCTGTCATCCATAAACATAATGAGAGTGAGAAGGAAGGTGTCTGCATCCAAAAAAATCCAAAAGCACACAAATATGCTGCCTTTCCTGCAGAAAAGGCAGGTGGAAAGGAGCCCCTGGCTACAGTCTGAACTGTATTTACAGGACAGGCAATTGCAAATACGTGTCCAGAAAAACCTTATCTGAAGAGAATTAAATTGAATCTTTGGCTGTGTAATAATAAGGGAGGGTTATTTCAATTTAATATTTACTGTTCCCTAGGAATTTGTACATAAACATGGAAGAAACAAAAGGCCTCACCTGCTGAGACTAATACCATTTTCAAAATTATTTTTGCATACATGAAAATGATTTGTGCCCCTCAGTGCTGCTGCTGAACATGGGAATAAAACCAGAAAAGGCATTGATCTGAAATCCTGTCTGATGCGTAAGACCGTGGGTTACATGTTTAAGACTCAAACCACCACGGGCTCAGTGCCTGGCAGCAGCAGAGCATGGCCAGGGATCACCAGCACAGGTAAAGGCAGACACCCCGAGGCTCCCCGGGGCACTCCCACAGATCCCAGTGCCGCAGGACCAGCAGCACAGGGAGCCCCACCTCACGTTCCCAGGGATAAATCCCATCCCCGAGGAGTCCCTGGGCTCTGAGCCACATCCCCAGTGCCCCACAGCACCCACGGGAGCTCACCTGCAGGCCAGCTGCAGCATGCAGAGCTCCTGCAGCCCCCGAGGAGTGTAAAGTCAGACCAATTCCAGACCCAACCTGCGTTCCCAGGCTGTGCCAAACACGGCTCTCTCCTCCCAGCCCTGCAGGGCTAAGGATCACACTGCACTACAAAACGTGATGGGTGTGTGAATACACAGAACTCAGCAACAACGCCAAACTTCCCTACAAAGCTCTTGAAGACCGCAGCTCAAAACGGCTCATCCAAATTTTATTTTTTGACATTAAAATATTAATAGCATTTGATGGAGCAATTTTAACCCAATGCCATCCCGGGAAGAGCTGGCAGCTGGCAAAAATCACCAGGCTCTCTAGCTGTTTAAATGAGAATATTCTTCAGTCTGAAAAATTATTTATAGAGGGTTTTTTTACTACCCTTGTATACTGCAATGTTATTTCCTTTCCCACACACTAGCAAAGTCCATTTTCACAACTGCTATAAAGCGGCATGTTCACAGCTAGTAAAACAACTCAATAAATAGCCTCGCGAAGCTATAGCTGTCTCATATCCTTTCCTCAATAAAAACAGAGGTGAACTGCTTATTTTCAGCAGCACACTATAAGAAGACAGAAGCATTATGACTGCTCATACATTCTGACTATCATTTGCCACAAGCTATATCTGTCAGCATTAAATAAAGCTGCATTATAAATGTAAACAAAACACCCACATCTACCAAATGAGCTGTCCGCCATGGCTGCAGGCAGGAATTGAACCCGCTTATTGACTCAGCTTGCTCTTTTTATTTATTCTCCTACAAAGACATGCATTTACTTTACCCTACAAGCAGAGTGGGTTTAGGGGCGGTGACTTGTCTCCTGCACAGGCAGAAAAGGCAGGTTGGTGACAAATGCAGATCTTAATGGGAACACCATTAGGTGGGCAAACATTGAACTATTATTGAAAAACTGATTTATTTTAAAAGGTTATCCTAGACCAAAACACTACATCATAAATAATTTGCAGGATCAGTCAAGTGAATTTATACTTATGATTTTTTTTAAAAAGGTAATTCATTGCAATCAAATAATAATGCCAGTTGGAGAGGAATTACACTCAAATATCAACTGCTCAGAATTTACAGTCTGAAGAGGTTAAAAGGTGCTTGGCTCTACAGCAGCAGAGAGCAGGCTGCTCCTCTGACAGAGGTTATACATCTCTCTAGACTAGAAAAAACTTCTGTCCCTGTCAGACAAAATTCACCTTTGCACAAGCCCAGAGAGGGCACCGACAGCCCCCGGGCCAGCACAGGGGGACACCAGGCATGCCCCCGATGGGCACACTCCTGCCTCCAGCCCCTGCACCCCAGGGCCACCCTCCTGGGCTCGGGGCATCTGCCGTGGGACAGCGGGACCGGGACCCGCAGAGCCGCCAGGGGAGCACGAGTGCTGTAAAAATACTGCTGTTCCCCAATTAATAATTGCAATCAATTATTTATATAGATACATTTCTACAAGGAAGGGAGAATAATTATAAATAATGCATCGGCTAGGAGGGAATGGAGGCTTTTTTACTACTTGCTGTAGAAGAGCGAGGTTTTGCCAGAACTGTAAACAAACACTGCGGGGCCATTTCTGGAGTGGGACTGCCAAGTGCACTGAACTCTGACTAGACCTTGCACTAGTGCAGACATCACCTCCATGTCACTCAGGCAGCCATTAAAGGAATTCCCACAGTGTTCCTGCAATCTGACACCTCTCCTTCAGACCTAAGAAAAAGCTAGGCATGGAGACAGCTTCTCCTCTGTCAGGGGGTGCTGTTAGAGCTGCAAAGATAATCTTCCTTGGAAAACTCACCACAACTCCAGAATTATCTTTATCCTTTGTAACTGGAACTAGCTGTCATGTGGGAGGGTGCTGAGATGCCCAGCATCACCAGGTGCCCTGCCCAAGCAGCACAGACCTCCCTTCCTCTCGCACACTGCTGGGTGCTGAGCCCTCCCAGAGGTGGGAGCGCTGTCCAGCAGAGCCAAAGCCCAATGAGGCTTCTGGCACACGCCGACCAGAGCAGGACCACAAGCACTGCTGGTCTGGCTCCATGTGAAGCACATTTGGAACCTGGCTCTCTAAGGTTCACAGCTGTGATGTGATACTGCTCTTTCATGTGACATTGCCCTTCAATGTGATATTGCTCTTCCCTTTCTCCCCAGAACACGGCAGAGAAACCCAAAGGTGACATCAAAATAGGGAGAGTGAAAGCCCGGGTTAAGCAATAGGATGAAGGTGGCACAAGCCCTCTCATGAATGGACAGGAATAAGTGTTCCTCTGTTTCACATCATCCATTCTTCCAGAGGTAGAAATCAAATATTCCTGTTTTTCCATTTGAAGATAAGCTTGCTAACAAGAAATCATCAGGCAGATCAGAGTGGCTGTCCATTGGGTTGCTGCATCAGTGTTTACGATGTTTACAGAGAAAAAGAAAATCCGTGTAAGGAGTAGCAAAGAGTAATTAATGTATTGTAGTGTGTAATTTCCACTTCCTACCTCCATTTAAATCAAATCAAGTTTGGCAGTGCCAGAGTAAATCAAGGGGCAGCCACCAGGGAGAGGGGATCGGCAGAGGCATTAGAGCCAGATCCAAACCCGTGCTTCACCCAAGCTCCCACTATTATTACTTGTGCAAAGCAAATATTCAGCCTCCAACCCTAAATCATTTCAATTCCTATTTCCAAGTATAATTTAATCTTTTTCAGCGACACTTGATGCTTACTTCATCACAGCATAATGACAGATTAAAAAGTTGTTGAATTAAATATTAAAGAGGACTTCAGGCAGTTCTGCATTTTTAAGGAATAACACAGATTGGAGATGAAATGAGAAGCCCAAATGCATATTTTATTCCAAAAGGAAAGAATACATATATTTTTCCTCCAGGCCACCTACTTTGTAATAAAACATAGGGCAGGTTTTTATTTAGTGGATAAAAGCATGATATAGTATTATAGGATTCGTATCACTGTAAACTGGTACGGTGCCATGGTGTCAAAGCCAATGACACCCTGAGATCAAACACGGCCCTTTGTTAAATATCTACCTGCATCTGTGCTGCTTGGCTGTACTGGATATAACTCCATCTAGCCATTCACAATATTTTCATTAGACTACCTAAGCACAATTTATTGACTCTCAGATGTGAAAGTTTATCTTGTGATGACACTTCCTGCATGACATCAAAGCACGGAATGCAAAACATAATTTAAACTATTATTGAAATATAAATCATTCCGAGGAAAATTTTGTCAGCATATGAATAAAAATAGTCACTTATTTAAAGCATGGTTTAAAGTGTCTGGAAGTCTTGAAGATAAACAGAGATGACAACAAGTTTTGAACTTTAAAAGAAACCTCCACATTTTGATGAAAATTGCCCCAAACTATTGCATCACAATATAATATTGGGAGACTAATCTTTTGTATAAAAGGATCAAGGTGCTCACCTTTAATTTTTTACATATGTATTAATATTTCTCCTCATCTTTATAGATGGTTGTCTCTGTATGGGTCACATATTTTGTGTTCACTCTACAAGCGTGATGTCCACAAGCACAGAGAGGCAGAAGGAGGATCTGGAGTGGTTTTTGATGGCTGTGAGCATGGTGAGATCAAAGTAGCACTGGGATTCTCGTGAAACCCTCAGCTCCAGTTACTCAGTGCCATGTTCAGTGAATATTTTCACATGTATGCAGTTTCCCATCCCTGATTTGTGTGTTAACCAAGGGAGTCTGGCATCTCCGGGTGGGTCTGGGCCAGGGGCAGGCGATGGGAGACCCCCGGTGTCACCCACCCGCGGGCACGGCCGCTCTGGGCAAGGCAGAGGGCAAAACAAAGTGACCCATCCGCAGCCACCTCTCCGGGCACCACGAGGAGCGACCCTGCTACACAGCTAAAGCCCTGGACACTGGAAACAGACAGAGTGTCCCTGTCAATAAACAGATTAAAAGGTCCCTGCTCTTCTCCGGCAGAGCCTGGCCCTGCAGTGCCACAGAGGCCGCTCAGCCGGACCCTGCCAGGCAGGCCCTGGCACCCGCCCCGCCTGGCCCCGGGGAGAGGCCGGGGCTGTGCCCGCCGGCCCCGGGCAGGGCTCGGTGGCGGCCCCGGGCACGGCTCGGTGGTGGCCCCGGGCCTGTCCCCGCGGGGCAGCGGCCGGGGGGCTCGGGGCAGCACCCACCGCCCCGTGTGGGGCACCGGAGGGGCGCGGGGCCTCTCGGCCGGGCCTGGCCGCAGCCGCCCCGCCGGGCAGGGCCTCCGCGGTCCCGGGGCGCTGTGAGCTTCCCGATTAGAGGGATATTATTAATTATTACTGCCGTTATTAATACCGGAGGGATCGCGGCTGTGTCTTTGTGAGCGCACCCACTCTGCCGGGGAGTCATTAAGCCGCAGAACAATACGGCGGCGAGCGACAAGAGCAAAGCCATTGTTCCCTGCCAGCCTCGCGGCCTGCGCCCATGTAAATGAACTTAATGCTCTTCATTCAGGCGCACTCGGAGGGTTCTCATTTACTGCCTCTCTCTCTGTGACAGCATTTTCTCACCAGCCCTGACTGCATAATTAATGCAAATGCAGCCTTAGTGTCATGAGCCGGGCTCCTTTGGTTTACTTTGGTACGACACTTACAGAGGAATATTAACTAGAGAAAGCAGCATCACAACAGGGGTGGAAAATCAGCCTGTCAGGGACTCATTCCAAATGCCACGGAAAGGAGAGCGCCTTCAAGATTGTTTCATCAAGGTGATTGAGAACAAAAACTACTGAGGAAAATTCGAGCTTACATTTATGAGCTTCTCCACATACATTATTTATATCACCTGAACCTATAGGAACGTTATTTCCAAGCACATATTCATACAAAGGCACTGGGATAACATGTGCCCACAGGAAGCCGTGCGGGGGCCAGGTGAGGGCCAGCACGCCCGGCGGCTCCGTGTGCGCGTCCCGCGCTCCAGGGCCGCAGCTCCGCATTTATCCCGGCACAGCTCCTCACATGCTCGCTCCTCAAAAAGGTCACTGAGCTGCCTACCCCATATAGCCTTTGCAGGGATAATCCTGCATTTTAATCCTGCCTGTTCCAATCAAAATTGGCTCTCTCGGTTTTTTTTCTTTCCCAGTAAACCAGACAGCAGTTCTGCACTAAATACACGCGCATTTAAAGCAGGAGGGCAAGATCCTGCCCTATTCTCGGCACTTTGTACCCAGCCTTGCAAGCAGCACATGCCTTTTTTCCACAACAGCCACACTGGAAATGTTTATTCAGATTAATCCTGCCTGTTTTTCACTACCAGACAGGCCTCTGCCTTGTATTTTTGATCTGGAACAAAAGGAAATTCACAAACATTATATGTTTATTTGCTTTGCTGCTACATTGAAAGTCTGTAGTTACACTGAAAAATACACCTTTTGGTATGTTTCCTTCTGGAATTTGGGGATTTCTGCATTGTCTTTCATTATTGCCTTCTGCTCCCAGGCACACCAGCACTATTCAGACCTTCTGAGAATGCTGCTGCCCTTTACCCAGCTGCTAATACCACAGTTCACAGAAATACCCACCAGACTCTTGCTTCCTTCTCCCCACATCAAGTTAATTCATAAAGCACAATAATTTTAGCAGCAGTAAATACGGGTGCTGGTTATCTGCTCTCTCTCTGGAGACTCTGGGTCACCTTTTTGATGTGTCTGTAAAGGCTGGAACTTTGAAGTGTTTTTTGTCTAGAAAGTGGGGATTTCCTGGTCATCCCCAAAACCTGTAACTTGCACAAAACAAGAATCGAAATGGTGAAATCTGTTATTTAGTGCTAAAAACTGATGACACCCATCTGCTGAATGTGAGCAAGCTGGTTCTCCACGTGTTTACTTCCCAGTGAGCAGACAAACCAAGCCCTGCCAAGGGGACACACAACTGCTCTGGGGCAGCTCCAGCCAAGTGCCCTCGTCCTGTCTCCCACGTGCCTTTGGACTGAGTGCAGCACAGCCACAGTCTCTTTGTCCAGGATTTGTGCCCAAAATGAGGACAGCCACCCCAAAGGGACGCTGCCAAGGAGCTCTGTGAGAGGAGGCTCCGGGCTGCGGGCGCTGCTGTGGCAGCACGAGGCGAGCCTCTGGGTGTGGGCTGTGAGCATCACCCACCTCTGCTCTGCAGGAGGACACGGCTGATCACCAGCAGAAAGGTCCCCTTCGTGCTGGTTTTCCTGTCTGCAGTCCCTCCAAGCCTAAGGCATTCTGCACAGCCAGGCCTTCGACTTCTCCTGGCTTTGCTGCCATGAAAGCAGTTCCAGCAGCTGTGCCCCTGCCCTGGGCAGGAGCAGCATCCCCCTGCCCAAGGTCAGATGTGTGCCCCGGATGGCCCGACACCTTCCTGCCAGCCGAAGCCCTCACCAGTTTAACTGAATATACAATAACTGAGAGGAATACCTTTATCCCTCTAATATCCCGTAGTACTGAATGGATCAAACGAACATGCCAGTCAGACGGTTTATTTTAGACAGGAAACAGCCCTGCAGACCATTATTACAAATTAAAGGTATTATATTGAAGTCATTTTTAATCCCTTATAAATGAATAACCCTTCTACCAACATTAAATCATTTTCTTCTGCACAAGTAACATTTCCTTTCGGCAGCACAGGATCTATTCCCCTGCAGACCAGGAGCCATCCTTCCGTCAGAGCCGGCGGCGGCTGATTACACCGCACCAGGACTCATAAAATTCCCACAGAACTGGCACTGGTGTCTTCCCAGGGCAGCGCTGCCTTCTCTCATCCATAAGCAATAATGCCACTTTATTCTCCGTAATCAGCACGCAGATGATTATTTAGACGCAGCCTCATAATCCTCCTCGCAGCAACTACGGAAGATCTGGATCTGAAATCTGCAGCCAAGGAATTCCCCTCCTGCGAGCAGGGACGTGGGAGCCGAGCCCCTTTCTGCAGCATGGGACGGGCACTGGGCTTATTTATGTTTGGCAGCTGGACAGAAAGTGGAGCAGGAGTCTGGGAAAGGAGCGAGTTCAGACAACTTGGAGCAGGAGCCGCACAACGTCCGTTTCGGCACAGTCTAATAGGGCATCAATATTGTCATTTAAACTTAGGATCAGTACACAAATGTGCTATAAATGGGAAAATCCCTTGTGATACTGGTGTGAAACACGCAGCTCATTGATTTTGTTCTTGATGGTCGGCTATTAAAGCGGCGAACACGCTGACCTTGTGTGCACAGGCAGACAGTGTGCATGCAACATAAAGTTGAAAAACAGCTTTAAAATGACTGTTTAAAACTGCAGACTGCAAACCTTCAAATACAGACAGGCATTCCATAGTTTATTTTAAATTGGCATCCGCAATTTAACAAGCTATTCCAACAAAGGATTAGCATAGCATGTGCTTTTCCTTAGCCATCAATTATGACATGGGGAATGCAGGGCACAACTTCAGTGTCAGATTACAACGTGCTGCACAAACCCACTCACAGCTCTTTGCTCTGCAATTCCCACCTCGCAGGAGCCAGGCCACAACACTTCCCCAGCATCATCCTGAACCTCCATGGACCTGCAGATTACAAGTCCTTGGCTGCTTCTCTGCCATATTTCTACCATTTAAATGAAGAAAAAACACACACTGGTATTTATGTCTATGCTCTCATTTCAAATAAAACCTCAAGTGCATCTCTTCGTTGTAGATTCCAGTAGGTAAACATTTTTGTTTTAAAAAAATTGATTAAATATTGAATGTTTCCATAGGATGAAAACAGCAATTTCCACTTAGCATGATGACAGTTTCAGATGCTTGACCTGTTATTAGGCATAAAATTAACAGTTTTATCAATCTCAAATATGGGATGATTGCATGCAGATACTGAGGTGCAAAATGCACAAGCCTAAGAAGATGTGTATATAATTTAGCAAGATGTAAAATCACACAATTTGTCATACTTAGAAATGCCTGCTTTATGAATTGAAAAAATAATAAGAATTATACGTTTTTTAAATAATAAAGTTTTTATTATCCCTATCTCGTGGATGCAGAGTGGATTTCATGCAAAGATGAGGGGAGAGCTCCTGTTTTAGCTATTTTTCCTGTCCTGCTGTCCTTTCTCCTGCATTTGCCTAAAGGCTCTCAGTAAATTACACTCCAAGTAAATGACTGTAATTTACCCGTTGAATTCCCTTGTTCAGGAAAAGCACACACCACACATTCCAGCGTTTCCACAGCTCAAATTTACCATTCTCGGTGTCAAGAACAATCCACGAGCAGTAATTTGAAACTGTTTGAGCCTTCAAATAAGGGAAATTAGAAATGTTTTGAGAGCTAAGATTTTCAGTGAGGAGATAAAATCTGATAAAATCTGTAACAGTTCAATTCCTTCTCCTTTCTATTTATGAGCAGGGCATTAACTGTTCTGCTCAGCACCCGTGCCCAGTCCTGCCCAGGAAGCGAGACTGGTAATAAACGGGAAACGTTCTTAATGAGGGAAAAATATCTTTAAAGGCCTAACAACAAAAATAAATGCAGGGGAACGACCTTCCAGCAGAGCCGAGCGGCAGCACAGCGCCGAGTCCCGATCCACCCACGGCCAAACTCCCTCAACTCTGCCAGGAATTCCCCCCAAATTCCTGACTAGGCTTAAATTCAGCCATTTGTTATCTCAACCCTGACAACGGAGCTGAGGCTGTACAGCTGGGCAAATCTCGAAATTAAAATATTCTATAAAACAGGATTTTAATTAACGTCTAGAGCGATTAAAGCAGAGAAATCCATACATGCTGGTGATGAATTATCCCACGCGGCTGCGGGGAATGTTCTGGGCCCGGTGACGGATTTGCTGCCCGGGCAGACACAGCCACCTCCCCACGCCGCTCTCACGCTCCGTAACCACAACCGCCTATTTCACTCTGTCTAAAGGCAGGTTTTCATATGGCAAAACTGTTATAAATCCTCATTATCCTAAATAAAATTACAGCACTTTAAACATTTCCAGGGAGAACATTCTCTCTTCTAAACAACTACCTTAGCGAGTAATAGGAAGCAATATGGTTGCACTTGTGTCACAGTTGGAAGTCTTTTTAAACTGTCGCCCTGCTAGCAAACCAATTCTACATATTAAAATGAATGGATTGCTTATTTCAAGGGGAAAAATCATTTATAAAATCAAGACCATTATTAAGATACTGTGACTTATTTCCACTCCAGAGTGCACGAGAAACAGATAAATGCAGCAACCTATGCAGCCTGAAATGTCTTTTTTTTTGATGCCACAATTTTCTTTTTCAAATGAGTCATCCATGCGTACAAGTAAATTAAAAATTGATCTAGATTCCACATGCAAGGAGCTGAAGTTTTTACATGTTTCCATATTACAAACAAGTACAGAGCTTGCAAACATCTGGCTCCAGGCTTTTATTTCTGAAACAGGAGAGATCTCCCTGCTGCCCCCCGGCTCGACTCTGGCAGTGCCAGAGGTGAACACGCAGGATTTTGGCGGGGTGCTGCAGCCACACCTAACCCTGCAGCAGGTCCCTTTGGTTTCTAGGGGGGAGTCGTCCTTAGGAGTCGTCATCTTACTCCAGAATAACACCCTGCTCTGGCCATATAGCCTATTTATTCAGGACCCTTTAACAGATTAGTTGTTTGGATTAAATCTAATCAGAGGTTCAGTTAACACCCCACAGCAGGTTTGGGAGCGTGCACCTTGTAGTCACTGAGTAAATTATAGGATCCCTATAATTTGATGAGAACATGTGGGCATTTTTCCACAAGCTCATAAATTACTGATTGCTTTTTGTAGGTTCCATTGATACTAATGTGTGCTTCCCTCCACGGCTCTGCCCCAGATTGTTGCTGGCACAAACATTGCCACTTGGAAACCCAGTAAATTGCGGAAACATGTTTAATCATGAGGTTTAAAAACTTTGCACATTAATGATGGGGAAGGCTGCAGTTCTTGCGCTGCAAACAGCCTCGCTGTGGGTTGCCCAGGGCAAAAGGCTTCCAGCACAGATCTGCTTTCCAGTACAATGGCGTGGCTGGGATTAGCACAGGAGATCCCTCAGATGGGCTTTTCCCCTGTGAACCCTTGCCCACCAGCATTTCCATTTTTGTCCTGCTTGGTCCCACTCCCCAAACCAGACAGCAGCCTCTGCACACACTGCACCTCGTGCAAACCTCATTTAATGGAAAAGGCAGCTAATAATAAAGCAATTAGCTGCTCAGCTAAGAAACTGCCAGTTTTGCTGTTGTCTTTTTTTTAATCATTGAAAATTTCTCTGTTAATTTCCAGCCATTTGTAGAATCCGTTTCCATAATTGCAAACCTGGATGGATTGTTTCTAGAAGTTGAACCATGGCTGATGCCAGCAGAACCTACGAACACATAAAAGCTTCAGTTTCTAATGTCACCATCAAGCCAAAAACAATTACACCCATTTGAATTATGGCAACCAATAAACTTAGATAATCACCATATGCAACATAACATTTTGGCACTTGAACTAAAAACTCTTGTAGACAACTATAGATTGCTGCTAATGTTGAGCGTTCTTGTCCTACCCAAGGCTGCCAATAGAAATGCCAAAGCTGCTGAATGCTGCTCATCCTCGTAATGTTGTCAGTGAATGGCACATTCACACAGCCCCCAATCCTCTCTTCCCAGGCATGGTCTTCTCCAGCTGCAGCTTAATTTCCTGTGACTTGCCTAATTACTGTAATTAAGGATTAATTGCCATTAATTATTCACACATAAGCTCATCGCAAATCATGGGGTAAATGTCTTATGAAAGCTGCCATACAAGCCATGTATAAACACACTGGGATGCTCCAGGCAGGAGAATCTATCACTCAGCCCTGAAGCAAATCTCTGTGCTTCTCTTACAAAAACAGCTATAACTCTCCGAAACTCGACAGTCTTCCCAGGTAAGCATTAGGTTACAGAGCATGTTTTCCTGTGGAAGCCACAACGGTTTTATTAGTACTATAAATGCTGTTTTATCTTTCCAACTGCTATTTTTATGTTTCCATTTTTATTCTACGGTGCTCAGTTTAGGACAAGCGTTTGCTGGAGGAGGAGCGCTGGCCGCTGCGCTCCCGCACCGGCGCAGGGGCTCTGCAGTGTGACAGAGCCGTGTGCCAAGGACAGCCCGGCCTGCCAGGGGAGCCCCAGTGCTCCCACATCCCCAGCCACCTTTGCCAGCATTTGCACCCTGATACTCAGCACTAAATACCCTCTGAGAGAGCAAACATCCTGCCAGGCACCGCCAGGAAAAACCCAAAGCCCAGCAAAGATGCTGGAGCTGACAGAAGCAAACTGGGAGCGCCAATGGACTGAGCCCAGTGTCACCTGGCTGCCCTGGGCGTTCCTCTGCTTTACTGTGACTGTCTGCCATCCACTTTCAAAGCAACCTGAAGGGTGAAGCAGGTTACTTTGTAAGTGCACCAAAATAACATGGGACGTCAGCAGCGTGGGCATGCGGTGCTGGCTGACCCACATATGGCAACCAGAGGGGCACCAAAGCCAGGCCCCCCTTCCCCAAAACAGTGCACGACTGCCAGCCTCCCAGTTCCTTCACTGCCAGGTTTGAAACTGTACGAATTTGATTTTACAGAACGATCTGCAGTGCTGGGATGTGTTGTGCCAGGAGTCAAGGAGATCCTACATCAACGCTTGTGTTACCACTGAAACACTGCCCCAGGAAATTTAAGTGTACGCAGGCAGAATGTTGCTCTAATTGTTATGTTAGTACCTTCTGCAGCAAATTAATGCATGAAACATTTTCATTTCGGTACATAAGTTTGTGTGTCTGAGTTAAACATTTATGTTAATGGACCTTCTGGCAGATCTGTAATGTTTCAAATACTCTTGTAGAACAGCTTTTTCTAAATACATCATTTAGCAGTTCTTTCCCCATTTTCTACCTGATCTGGGGGCATGCAGGAAGAGAAACTATTTCACAGTTTTAAAAACCTCCTGCTTGAGTAACTACAAACTCAGCTGCATTCAGGCAAGGTAGCAATTATGCCTGCACCGCCAACAGCGATGTAGGATTGTATTAAAAAAAAATTAAATAAAAGGCACACTAATAGCCAGCATATGCTGCCATCATAACGCCCTGCATCGGCACACTGTGCTCCCCAGCACCCATCCCACAGCCCATGGGCCGCCCGGCCCCGAGCGCCCTGCAGGGCTGTGCCCGTGCCAGGGCTGTGTGGGTACCAGGGCTGTGCCAGTACTTGGGCTATGGCCATGCCTGGGATGTGCCCGTGCTGGGGCTGTGCCAGTACCGGGGCTGTGCCCATGCCAGGGCTGTGCTGGTCCCGAGGCTGTGCCCGTGCCAGGGCTGTGCCAGTGCCGGGGTTGTGCCGGAGCCGGGGCTGTGTCAGTGTCAGGGTTGTGCCAGTGCTGGAGCTGCGTGCCTGCCCGTACTGGCAGAGGTGTCCCAGGCTGCCCTCTCGCCCAGCATGGCTCCTGGGCACTGTCACCACTCTGGCTGCCCTAGAAACCCTGTGCTGCTCTCCATCCTGTGGCTCTGACAGGAGGGCATGCACACGATGTTGGGATGGCTGCCAGGATCCTGGAGCGTGCCAGGGCACAGCGCTGCAGGGCACGGAGCGAGGACGGTGCCCTCCGACTCTGCAGGTGCCCATCAGGCTGGGGTGATGGGCTGTTCTGTTTGGTGGGGACTTGTGCCAGGACATGGCTCGGGAGGGGTGAGGGCTGCCCCAGACCCTCCCCAGCCCATGCCAAGGCCTCTCAAATGTAGGAATGGGTCTTGGCCTATCCCAGTGCCTGGGACTGCCTGGGGCCCTTGTCCCTCATGTCTGCTCACTGCCGGTCCCTCCTAAATTGGTATTTCCCTTTCTCTGGCCACCTTGTTACTGAGGCATCTGCCAAGCTCTGCCATGTCCCACTCCATTTATGGCCTACCAGCTCCTATGACCTGCGTAATTAGGATTTATGTGTTAATTGGAGTAAATACAAAGAGGGGAGTCATAGCCATAAATTCCCAAGTGCTGTTGAGGAAGATCCTTAGCAGAGCAGTGCTGAGGCCAGCATGGCTGCGCACCATAGTGCAGGGCACAAGGAGGAGTGGGCAGGAGAATGCCCCTGCAGCCAGTCTGCCCCAGCCTGGGGCAGTACCCTGACCCCAATTCCCATCTTTCTGGGTCACGTGGCCAAGGATGACAAAGCCTTTCTTGGGAAGTAGGCAGGCAGCGCCAAGCAGAAGTGCAAAGTAGAGCCTGCTTGGGTGTGAGTTAATGTTCCTGAAAATACCTGGAGTAAGACCAGGTTTTACAGCCACAGCAGCCACAGGCAGTGCCCAGGGAAGGGGCACATGAGGAAAGGTCTCTGCCAACGGCCGAGCACTGGACTGCACGTGGGGATGAGCCATCCCTGTCCCTGCTGCCTGCCCAGCTCCACGGGGTCTGGGGGCCGGGAGCTGGGCTCAGGCTGGGCTCTGGGAGCTGGGCTCTGGGAGCTGGGCTCTCAGAGCTGGGCTCAGGCTGGGCTCTCAGAGCTGGGCTCAGGCTGGGCTCTCAGAGCTGGGCTCTCAGAGCTGGGCTCAGGCTGGGCTCTGGGAGCTGGGCTCTCAGAGCTGGGCTCAGGCTGGGCTCTCAGAGCTGGGCTCAGGCTGGGCTCTCAGAGCTGGGCTCTCAGAGCTGGGCTCAGGCTGGGCTCTGGGAGCTGGGCTCAGGCTGGGCTCTCAGAGCTGGCTGCTGCTCCAGCAGGAAGGGAGCCGTGGGCTGCCCAGCCTGGCACATACAGAGTCAACCAACAGCTGCTGCACCGAGGGCAGCCAGACCTGAAAGCTCCCCCAGCTCCCAGCCCACTGTCCCTCTGAAAACAGTACCTGCAAAAACTGCAACTGCTCTGACAGAAGCACCATTATGCTTGAAATATGTGGCTAAATATTACACAGTAAAAGCATTTCCCCTCTTGAATTAATTACATTTCCCTTCCCCCCTTCGTATGTAAAGGCTTTCACTGTCCAGCAAAGGGGGCCTCCTCTCCCCAGAAGATATGAAATTTGGCAAGCCTCATTTATCCTGAAATTTATAATTCAACAGATATTTCTGCTAACTCTTCTTGATAACATTGCAACAGAAGTGCAAGTCTTAATTCCTGGGCATGGGAGGCTGATTGTAAATGTAAAAAATACTCTTATTTTTTTTTAGTTCTGCTTTTAAATCTTACACTCTGCATGGTTTCCAAATCAGTTTAAACTTTCCTGGAAACTTTTATAATAAACAGTCCTGCTCCATAATTTGATGTTTTTAAATGAAAGCATCCAAGCTAATCTATACAAATTAACAGATGTCCTCCTGAAACAGTTAGAAACAAAGAAATGCAGATGCGAACATCATCAGCATCCAAATGAGCTTATTGTAGGACCCTTTAAGGCACATCTGAGCAGAGCTCCAGCCTGTACTCTACCTTTCAACTTGCAAATGACAGTGTCACCAAACACTGTCCTTCCATCAATCAAGCTGGGTCATGAATATACAAAAGGCAGCCGAGAAGCTGGCTACCTCCTGCAGTTCAACTTGCCCTAATTATCTGGGCCTTTCTTTTTGTTCCCTGGAAGGGTGCACTCCCAGTCAGCTGCTGGGCAGCCCCGGGCTCGTTGCGGGAGGTTCCGCACAGTGACCCTCCCGCGGACAGCCAACGCACGGGAAATGTGAGCACCAAATGTCATCTTTCTTATTCATCATTATAAAACTTCCCTCCCCTTTCAAAATACCAATCTGCTGCCATTTTCAGACCCTCCCCCGCACCCCTCCAAGCTGTCATTCCCAGCGCTCGCTGCCAGTCGAGTGAATTAGCATCCTAACTGATGTGCTGTTATTCTCCCGTGCAGCCCTCGATGCGGTAACTAATGACCTCCCCCCAGAAAATCCAGCCGGCCGCCAGCTCCGGCTGCTCCTCCCGACGCGGGAGCCGAGAGCCAGGGCCGCCCGCAGGGAAAGCTTTTCCTGGGGACATGGCAGGGTCCCGAGCAGCTCGGTGCTAAGGCGGTGC
Organism: Serinus canaria; assembly: GCF_022539315.1. Lineage (NCBI taxonomy): Eukaryota > Metazoa > Chordata > Aves > Passeriformes > Fringillidae > Serinus > Serinus canaria. The sequence continues at coordinate 628,947 of NC_066330.1, forward strand.
TGCCTGTGCCAGCGGCAGCCGCAGCAGGGCAGGGGCCGTGCCAGCCCCAGGACCTTGCTCGGGCGGCAGAGCCGTGCGTGGCAGCGGCCGGACCGAGCACATCCCCTGCTGCTGGCCCTGCTGCCGCCCTGGGCCCGGGGCACCGGGGCTGCACCGTGTGCCCGCAATGGGCAGCACATGGTGCCCGGAGCCTGCGGTGCTGCCAGAGGTGCCAAGGCACCCAGCGGGCTGGGGGGACAGTGTCCCTGGCCCCCGTGACCGCTCACCCCCAAATGCCACCCCTGGGCTCTGGGACACAGACCCCGCCGTGCCCCAGGGCTGTGACCTGGAGCCCTTCAGCTTTGTACCGACTTCAGCTCTTCAGCAATTAATTCCCGTCCTAAAGGACACTTTCTCCAGGACATTTTAGATCTCTTGATGCAAACAAAGAAGGAAGGCTCTCCTGCCTGCCCCTGGGACACAGCCATGTCTGGGAGGGCAGCACCCAGCTCCAGATGCCATTCCCATGGTGAGGGGCAAGAGTGACCCACGGGGCAGGAGCACCTACAGACGTGCTGGCCCTGCAGCCAAGGGGGCACCTGCCCTGGCATGATGGGGGGGTCATTGTAACTGAGAGGGGACAGTCCGGAGGAGGAGCAGGGGCTTCTCAAGTGGAGGCCCAGATCAGCACGTCCCAGGTCAGCATGCCCACAAAAGGCCACAGCAGTGTCATGCCCATCTGTGCCCCTGCTCCGGCTGCTGTGCCACACTGGTGTCCCAGCCCCCTGTCACCCCCTGTCCCAGCCCCCTGTCACACCTGGCACAGCGTCCTGGCCTGCCCCTGCCCCTCAGCCCTGCACTGGGAAGGGGTTCCCAGATGTAAAAGGAATTTTGAAACTGAAAGGCAATTCATGTAAGTGAAACACTTCCATGCATGAAAATTCCCTGTAGGACCCCAGAAACTCTAGAAACATGGAGCAGGGAAGAAATCTTCAAATCCCTCTTTTGGAATTGAAATCACTTTATAGACTACCAGAGGTGGAATAAATGTGGGAGGAATTTTAATGACTACAGGTATTTCCTGCCTATGAATGATTGCCACCAGGTGAGAGGATTGATCTGGGTGTGGGAACGCCCAGATCGGACAAAGCCCTCTGACCCACCCTCCAGCCACTGGTCCCCAGCCTTGGCCAACCTTGGCCAGCCCCACAGTGCTCCAGGCGTGGATATGGTGAGCCCCACTGGGCACAGATATCGCCAGCCCTGCCGTGGCACCATGATCAGCCCTCTCCAGGAGCCATGCAACACCTCCAAAGGAGTCTTGTCCACAGACAGGAGAGCTGTGACCCCACGGTATCTCCCTCTGTCGGGGCACCAGTGGGCACTGAGCATCCCCACACATCCCTTCTCACAGCTGCCTGCAGAGCAGCAAAGTTAGGGAAAGTTACTCCTGGAAATGACCTTTAGAAGGACAATTTATCACATAGAAATGAAAGCAAAAATAAAATCTGCATCCTTAATTTCTCTTTCCTTTCAAAGCTGGGTCTCTGACTCCACAAACTGTGTTATATATGTTTACATTTCTATAAAAGCAAGTGTTCCTTGGAGGAGCAGCGAGGTAATTCACATTTGCATCATGTGTAGCTATGATAAATAATAAATATGGAGCTGATAAATGGTACTGTGCAACTGGAAGACCTATTTTTTATTGAATGGCTGACTAAATACTCATGTAAAAGTCATAACTTGATGCTTCTTTTACCCTGGGGCTGCAGTAATTTATTGTTGTAATTTATATGCACTGCCTTGGTGAGGGGACAGTTTTAGCCCAGCCCAGGGTCTGTCCTGTCCCTTTGGGTGCAGGAGGGGTCCCAGGGGATGTACAACAATCAGAGAGGTGTGATGGGTCAAACCATGGTGTTTGGGGTGAGGTGGTGCCAGGAGAGCAGGGAAAGGCTGAGCACAATCACCCCTGGCACCATGTGGAGCTGTGGGGCAGTGGGTGGTGCATGGCACGTGGTCATGACAGAGCAGAGGGACTGTCCTTCCCGGGACCCCAGTATGGGGTAACCCACGGGAGGGGATCTCCAGCACCACCAAATGCACACGGTGCTCTCACACCGTCAGTTCGTGCTCCAAGCACGAACTGCACACACACCTGCACAAACACCCCCGTGCACACACACCTACACAAACACCCCCATGCACACATGTCTGCACGCCCCAGCACGTCCCCAGGTGAGAGCAGGAGTCTTGCCCCCATCCCAGGGCTCCCACCTCTCATGGGGTGGGATTTCAAACCCACTGGGATCAGGACATTCCGGCTGTGCCCACCCCACACTGGCTTCACTGACAGCCTGGAAACTGTGACTGGAGCAGGAGAAGTGAGGTCCATAAAGCAGAGAGCTGCTGCCTGGGCTGGAGACAGCAACAATAAATCCTGCTGTGTACAATGGCTCAAACTTGTCTTTAAAAAATGTCCAGAGAAAAAACTCACCCTCCCGAAACACGAGTGGGGCCTATCGCAGCTAATAATCAACAGGATTAATTGGAGAAGGAATTTAGGAAATCTATTTCAGCAATATTGTGCCTTTGATAATTTAGAGGCAGCCATGATACCACGATTTGTACATGACAGTCATATGAAATAATAAACCTTGCTAGCTATAAACATTACCAAATTCTGACACTATTGATTTATTATGTCTAACAGTGACATCAAACCGAACAACTGACAGAAACAATGTTACAGCTTTAAGAGCAGTTTGTCAACGATTAATTCTGCCAAACGGGGTTTAGTTTTATGCTGGGACTGCTTGTCTAACAGTTGTCAATCCAAGCAAAAATTACTACTGCCACACGTCTGCTCCCGCCAGCCCGAGGCGCCGCTCCGCTAGCCCTCATTACCCCGATCACCGCGAATACAGATGCAGGGCCAGTCCCTATTTAATATGCGTGTTAATTATGCAAATTATTAATTGGGCTGGTGCTTGAGGACTTGTGTTTATGCCCAGATTAGAGTCAATAACTGTATCACACAGCATTTTAAGCCTGACCTGTGACAGAAATAAAGCTGTGCTGATAGCGACGTGTTCTGCTGCGGCTCCTGGGGGCGGCGGCGAGGCTGCGGCACCACACGAGGACGGGGATCCGGATCCCTCCCGTCGGCACCTGCCTGGCACCACGGGCTTGTTGGCTCCCAAACACATCCTCATCACACTCCCGACCTTTGCCAGGTATTTTACAGCCATTTTCTCTTCCAGCGGGAAGGTGGGTTTGTGCTACTTCTATTGCACTGTCAATACGAAGCGTGTGACACAATGTTATACACTGTAAATTGTTTGATTTTTAAAAATCAAATACATTTAAACGTGCAAAGATCGAGGGTGAAGCTACGAGGCTTTTCCAATTAAAATTTACAGCAGACAATGTTGTAAATTTTATACAGTTGTAATGCTGGCTGCAGTTGTGCTGAAATGGGAACTATTGATCAGCCTGATTTCCCAGGATACAAGAGGGGGAAACAAGGTATTGCACCAGCAGAAACAAAACTTTCATTTGTAAAGCCTTCTATTATACTTTACTGCCCTCATTTGGTTCCAGATGCATCTCTCTTAGCAGGAGAAATAAGGTCACAGCCTCTTCCCCAAAGAGTACGGGAGCAGAGGAGGTGAAGGGGAGCTCCACAACAGCCCCGCAGTGCAGCTCTGCCGGCTCGCCCAGCACGGGATGGGGCCAGGGGGCCAAGGGCACTGGCACAGGGGTCACCTGAGCTCCAGGACCCACACCCAGCATGGCCAAGGAGCCCCGAACACAGCACAAGGGCTGTGGGCCAGGAGGGAGAGATTTACAGACACATCCAGCCCGATTCCCAGTTGGAAGGCAGAGGATGCCTGGCCGGGAAGAGGCCACCCCGGCCAGAAGTGTGGAGGCACTCACTGGGGCCAGACCATGTGCCAGCTCCGGGTTACAGCCCCACCACTCCATGCTGACTGCTCCTCCTCACCACAAAAACTCAGGGAAGAGCCCCAGCAGGCAGTACTCACCCAAGGTGCTGGTGCTGCCACGGGGGCTGGCCTCAGGCACGCCCAGGCACAGGTCCTGGGGACACGGATCTGGTGTGGGCAGTGTCCCACAGCACTGGGCTGCTGCCAGGGCACCTCGTGTGGCCACGGGGGCAGCACCCTGAGGTGCCCCAGTCTCCCCCACAAAGCAGGTACCTGGTGGCATGGTCACCACGCTGGCACGGCTGGCCTCCTCCCTCAGCTTTTAGTACGATCCATTCCACATATGGTCCTTTCTCTATGGACACCACAACTGTTTTTAAGGGAAAGTCTGGCACCAACAGCACTGCTGCCTGGCCAACAGCTCTGTTAGTCCTCACTCAGAGAATTTACATATGAATCAATGCCACCTTCACGCTGAAATATGATGTTCTCGTTCAGTTAGACGTTTTCTGCATTTCTTGCTTCACTGCAGCCCCCTGGTTGTGCCAGACCCTGGGCACTGAGCTTTCTAGGAACACTCATGCTGACTGCCATGCAAGGATGCTCCTCACCTGCGTTCCCCCACAGCCACCATCACCTTCTCCAGGACAGAGTAGCCACCTCTGGGTGCTGGGGCAACAAAACTCATCGCATCCTGCAGCACTGCCAGGAAGAGACACGGTCCCTGCGAGCCACCGGCTGCACCCAGCGCTGCCTGGTGAGTTAAACCTGCCATGTCAACCTGCCTGAGAGCAAGTGAATCCAAAACACAAACAACAAAGCCAGAGCTAAGTTAAAAGGACAAAAAAAACACACAATGGATGATCCCAATAATGGGAAAAGATAACAAAGCCCCTGGATCCCAGCATCTGGCACTAAATGCACTTCTCTGTAAACTGAATGGCGGCTCCCAAACTGCGCCAAGCATCACTCCTCTGCCAAGGCAGTAAACAGCTTTTATCAGCAATAATGATGGCATAATCCCAGCTAAAAAGGAAAGTAACATATGGCAGCAGCCCTCCAAACCCCATCCCGACAAAGTAGGGGGCATTTTTATTACAGCGTCCACTTGCAGAAAACCTGCCAGCCTCCTTCTCTCTTTTCTCCTCTTTTTTTACAGGTTATCATCTTCGCTGTTTGAGCCGAATGTGGCATTTGGGAGTTTTAAACTAATGAGTTCATTTTTCTAGGAAAAAAAAGAGAAGAAAAAACAGAGGGAGCTTCGATAGACAGGAGAGACAGGATACCCAGAAGTGAGAGAGGACCCTGAGCCCAACCAGGCTGGGGAAGGGAACATTCAGGCCTAACACAGGGCTGGGAAACACACTCTGCAAAGGGGCCATGTTATTTCAAATACTTCTACACAGTTTAGGCTTAAGTGTGATGCAGTGTTTGGAAAACAAACACTGGGAAGGAATAACTCAGCCCTGATGCAATGTTTTTCTCTAATGATGTGATATGTTACATAAGAGTACTGCTAATAGGTCAGGTGTAAAGCAGGGCAAATTCTGTTTACAAGCTGATTTCAGAACCAAAATGAATCTAACAATATTAACCTTTTTTAATGGCCGGCATCCTCATCTATATTTGCAGATGTAATATTCCCAAAACTGATTTTAAGGCCAGCTGTGTATTTATCAAGAGCAGAGTGAGACTGTGTGAAAGGCATCGGGTGGACCATGGAGAGTTGGTGCCACATGGCCTCACCTTTAATTGATAGAGCAGGCGCTTGCTTTCACTTTATGATTTGCTGAAATGCCATTCCAAGTAAAGAAGAGATTCCAGCCTCACTTTGCCTCTGCAATCTCATCACGCAATTATTTGAAAACATTACGATTTGCTAATTATCATGCTAATTATTTTGCCCTATACATTTGCCATCGTGTTGTACAATTAAACCCAGAGCCAAAGCTTTGTTTGCACCACACAAACAGGGCTGTGGTTGGGAACAAGAGGGGAAAAATGGAGGAATGCACTAATATTTTTTTGACATCTTTACCTATAAATATTTTTTCAGACTGAAAAATGTATCTAATAGCCCCACTCGCTGATGTGCACTGCAGTTTACCACAGTGTCTATATTTCTGTTGTCAGTTTTACAGTATCTCCCTTCATTAAACCTATCAAGTTTTCCTTTTGATCATGCAACCAAGGCCAGAAGACAGATATCTTCCTGGAACAGAGCAGTCTGCCAAGTCTTTCACAAGCCCAGCTTTAACCTCCCTATTGATTTTCTCAACACTGCAGCCATTCATTGTTTGTGACATTTGGCTGTCGGCTCTTTAACACCCTTCAACCAAATCAATTTCATATTTTTGTCAATGCCCTGCTAGAGGATGAGCAGAATGGGAAGAGACTTAGCATGATTTAGAATGTTGATTTTCTAGCGCGGTTTTATCTGTAGTTTTTACAAGCCTTATAAAGTTAATTCAACATGTTTATTTAAGCATATGCAATAAATTGGGAAAGAAGCGCTACCAGAGTTAAGTTTCAAATTCCCCAAATCTAATTCATGGAGGAAACTAAATTATTTTATCAATGTCAGTAAAAACAAATGTGCCACCATCCTGCTCCCTCCAAACCCAAACCACAAGGAGGCAGGTCCCTCCCAGCCCAGACCCAGGGGACTGCTGGCACACAACCACAGCTTCAACCCAAGACCCAGTCCAGCGGGTGCTGCTGTGATGGGACTGTCACCCCTGGCCATGGGAAGGACAATTGTGCCCCAGAGTGCTCAGATGGGACCTCCACCTTCAGCCCCGGCCCCGTTCCTCTCCAAGCCAAACCCCGTCATGCTGGCCCACACCCAGACCCCGGGGTGCCTTCTGGGGACTGAAGATGCTCGTGGCCAGGCTGGGCTTTCCTGTGTTTCCAGCCAGGGCAGAGATGTGCCAAGGCTCCCACACGTGGCCCCAGAGAGTGCCCAGCCCCCAGGCAGCAGAAACTCGAGTGGGGATCATTTCACAGGACGTTTTCACCTGACAGACCAGCGGCATTAAATGTGGATTAGCAGCCTGGCAGCTTGAGCAGCTTCTTCGGAGCCAGTAGCTGCATGGTGTAAATATGTATTTAGGGCATTGCAGGCTCCGAGGCAGCGGCTCCTGCCCGCACACCTGGATCCACGCCGGGCTCGGCAGGCACTGCTGGGGGAGCACTCACTGCCGGCAGTGAGTGCTCATCTTTTGTGTGTGCCCACACATCCCCTCACCCGGCTGCTGTAATCCTCAGCCCCGGGAGCCACGTGCAGAGAGGACAGAAATGCTCTTGCCAAGCAGGACGAGGGACGTGTCCCCTGTCCTAGCCCAGCACAGAGGTCACAGTCCCACACACAGCCCGGCTCCTGGGGAGCAGGGACTGTCCTTGCAGCCTTCCCTCTATTTTTAACTGCTGATAAATTGGAGAGACTCTTGGTTAAACCGTGTGGGTTTCAAGGACGTGGAGGACGGTGATGGCAGCAGCTGACACTTCATTACATCAGAGATGCAAGCGGGAGGGGACTCCCGTGTCCCCCAGGGTGGCCGGAGGGGCGGCCAGGGCTGTTCTCGGGGTGGCAGCCCCATGGTGCCACAGCACACACCCCAGTGCAGGGTGAGGGGCTCTGCCCCCCTGGCCCAGCAGTTTTCTGGAGATGTCCCCCTTTGTGGGCAGGAGACAGCCCCTGCGAGGCTCCCCTGGCTCCATCCCTTGGCTGCTCAAACCCCCTGGGACAGGGGCTGTGGGCCTGCCAGCACCACACCTGACTGTCTGTGGGAAAAGGCCTGATGAGAAATGAATTTGAAAAACCAATTGTAAAAAATAGTTTTAAAGTCTCTCAGCCTTGCCCCCAGGGAAGGAGGACATGGTGTGTTTAAAATACTGTGCTTAAAATAAAAAATATTCTCCATGCTGGCAACCTATTCTGCTGGGTTCCTGATATTGCTGTTTCCAAGACCACGAGTGCACCAGACCCCCTCCTCCCCAGAGACACCACAGGACAGGAGAGCCAAGGTTAAAAATAAAGCTTTCAGCATGGTTTTCCAGCCTGGAATCCTTCAGAGGCAGACTGCACCCAAACCAGCCTCTGCTAAACCTCTGCTGATTGGGATGGGATGGGATGGGATGGGACGGGACGGGATGGGATGGGATGGGATGGGATGGGATGGGATGGGATGGGATGGGATGGGATGGGATGGGATGGGATGGGATGGGATGGGATGGGATGGGATGGGATGGGATGGGATGGGATGGGTAGGTGGATTCTCATATGTGGTGCCCAGAGAAGGGAGCAAGGAGCACAGTGGTCAGACCAGCTGCTGCTCTGAGGCACCCCAACATCTCTCTCCTGCAGCTGAAGCAAGAACAGGATGCAGTGGGAAGGGGACTTGGAGGCTGCTGACCCCTCTTCAGCCCAAGCCAGCCCTCTCTGAACAAAGGCATCTCCTCCTGGTCCATGAGCCATCCCACCAAGAGGGAGACCAGCACCAGAAACTGTCTGCAGGAGGGGAAGGCACCCCTTGACTCCCCGTGGCCAGGAGAAGGGTCCCACAGCGGAAGAATTGAAGGATCAAATGATGAGCAAAGGGGCCTGTGAGGAGGAGCCTTACCTGTCCCTATCCCCCTGACAGCTCCACTGCCCACGAGCTGGGGCTGTTATTCCAAAATGTCCCTTATCAGATGGGCCTCCAGGTGGGAGACAGGCTGCTCCAGCACCGGGATCGAGGAGCTCCCAAAATACCAAAAATACAATGGAAAGCATTTTTCAAGCCCAATGGAGCAGCAAAAGAGCAGCCTGAAAAATGCATTTTAATATATTTACTATCTTTTTTAGTTTTGTAGACCAGATAGGAAGAGGGAGAATTTCTTGCCACAGCCCCAAAATATTCTGCTCTTCCCCTGTTGTTTTACTGTGGGATTTTTCCTGCTATGCCCCAATATACTCATTTTTTCAGCTGCAGCGTGTTTGCTTTGATGATGCCTTAACCTAGAAATAGTCTGCTGTTGTTTACCCACTGGTAGAGCTTCAAATATTATATTCTCACATTTTTAAATCAGTGCAGACACCTGAGACAAAAAGTGTCCCAAAAGCTGCCTACAAGAGCTACATGCTGGTCACTCTTTCTTGTCAAGGTTGATTTATTGCCTCCTTGCTGTTCAATTTCACATTTTGTCCTCATCATATCCGTGGCTCATGATCATTCTAGGCTGACCCTTGTAGGGCAGGCAGGGAATATTGATAAAACAATTATCTGTTAGCCGTTCATTTGATTTTCCATTTCAATTACGGATTGCACGAGGCAAAAGGAAAAAGATTGCATCATTGATTTTTCTACCTTACAACAGTAAAGAGTTGCTTTGATGGTTATAAAATGAATGCAACTCAACCATGCTTTTAAAGGTCATATTTTTTGTTTTACTATATTTCTTAAAAGCCTTAATATATGCAACTGTACGGTGGGGAATGCCCATATCATCAGCTTGGATAACCAGATACAAAGCGCACGCACACAGAGAAACACGGGTAAAACCCCTGCTCTAATGTATTTACAATAAATCTGATCTTCCCCAGCAACGCCCCGGCATCACTCGGGAGCCCAGCGCCGGCCCCTCCTCGCCTGGGGCCGCCAGGGCTCGGCAGCGGCGGCAGCGGGCATCGCCGCTACCGTGCTGCCCGGGGTACCGTGCCGGGCCGTGCGGGGCCGTGCGGGGCCACCCTGCCCGGGGAACCGTGCTGTGCCGTGCCGTGCCGGGCCGGGCCGGGCCGGGCCGGGCCGTGCCGCTCCCCGCGCAGCCATGCGGGACGGTCACGCTGCCGCGGGAGCGCGGCCGAGCCCGCGGCTCCATCACGGTTCAGCGCCCGGCACCGCTCCGGGGGATTTTCACATGGCCGACCCTCGGAGAAGTTCAGCCTTTGATCAAGGTTTAGCGTGCCTGGAGTGGCCGCGGAGCAGGAAAGGGCTCCCATTTTCTGTGTCACAGGGTGCCAGCGCTGATCTCCTTAAAGCCCCAGAGTTTTCTTCCAAGACTGGATTACGCTCAGCAATTAAGGTAATGAACTGGCTGAGGTAACAAAGCATAATGATCTCTTTTGTCCTCTGAATGCTTATGAACTCGCTCCCTCACAATAGTCTGGAATGCAGAGCTTTCTCCAACACCGGGACTTAAAACTGTGTAAAAATGATTACTTCCATTATGCCTTCATGGCTTGACATTTTTAATTTAAACACCTGTAATATTTAAGCATACTTCTCAGAACCCAAATACCCGCTCTCAAAGAATGCTAGCTTACATTCCTGCAATATTTTGACATCTTATGAGTATTATTTTAATGCCTGAAAAGATAATGTGATGAATCCATTGCAAATATATCAAAATATGTGTATAGAGGAGTGTTGCTCGCGTTTTGTTTGAAAACAATGGATTTCTCAAAACAAGGCACAACAGCTGAGCGAGCAGTCAGCGTTTCATCAGGCACTCTGTCGTGTCAATAAGGAACCACATTGTCTGGGCATATGTGCAAATGCAACACAACTTTTGCTCCAAACCAGCCCTTTTCTGAGATATCAGTCCCTGCCGTGCTCACTGCCACCCCTCCCAGCACAGGGTGTTTTGATGCAGCTATTTCACTTTTTAAAAGCATTTACTTAAGGTTTTATTTATTTATTTTGAAACATCTGGCTACTACTTTTACATTTTTCTCAAATTTTTTGCATGATATAAACCTTCTGCAGTGCAGAATCTGCTGCACTCTGATCTTTCATCTTAACACATTTCCAGCCCCAAATTTCACTTCAATCTCACCTCATCTCTCCATACTACATTAACCCCTGGCAATTGCCTTCCAAATGACCCCATTAAGCTGTAATTGCCTCAGCAGGCCTGCACTTTCGCTTGTAATTCTGTACCTCTCATCTCCCAGACGTTCTCTCAGCATCATTTCGTGTTCTGGCTCCCTTCACTGAGCTCAGCTTATGACCTCGCTGCACCATGGCCGAAATGACTACTAAAAGCATAACAGAGACGGAATTCCATTACTTATTTTTAAAAGTTCTCTGGTGCCCTAATGTAATATTCTTTGGGGATTGTTGTCAAGGATACCAAGCACCAGCCATTAAAACCTTTTGTTTCCCAAGGCATTCCGTCTTTTATTAATAAATAAAGATAAAGAGAAGCTCATCCACCCTCCACAAAGTCAGCGTGTGTTCTCAATGCTCTGGTACGGCTCCAAGCCTCGCTGTGCCCCCGGACGTTACCCGGAGCAGGGGAGGGCAGGCTGGCAGCTCTGCCCAGCTCCGGGGCTGCCGTGCACAGAGAAATTAAACCATTGCAGATGATTCTGCTGGAGCAACTCAGCACAGCAACGCTGCCTTTAGCATATGCTGCCGCCGTACCCGGAATGGAAATGAGAGCTGAGGTCCGAGCAGCCTTTTGTGGCCACCACGGCGAGGAGGAGGAAAACTCACACTGTCATATCCCACTGTCAGGGCTAACAGTCTATCAAGGATAATGGGAATCCCCAACGGGGGCGAACAAAACAGCATGGAAAAAGCTGGCTAATCCTTTAACCGGGTTTGTGGCTCAAATGTGTTAAAGAGGAACCTCCCGCTCCCGGCTGCTGTGAGACGGCCAGGAGACATATATTTCAGATTGAAAATTAATTGGTGCTGGATCCAAGCAAGCCTTTGCAGCAAGCAGTAACCTTTTCATTTTATGGTCATGACACTGAAATATTAAGAGCCCTCTTCTCCCATAAACTATATAAACAGAGGCTCTCTGAAAAATGGAGGTAGTTTTTTCTGTGGCAGAGAAGGAGTTTTACTCTTAATTCATAATAAAACTTAGGGCTGAGGCTGCATGGGGCAGGAGGATCCTGCTCAAGGGGCACGGGTGCCCACAGGGGCTCTCCCAGCCCCAGGGGGATGGGGTGCCCCAGGTGCAGCAGTGGAGCTGGGGCCATCTGTGCATCCTGCCCAGCAGGGCTGGCTTGGCACTGCCAGCACAGCCAGAGGTTGCCACGTGTGGATCACCTCCTGACTCGCTCCCCGCCCGTGGCACAGGCAGGGGCAGAAGCTGTGGGGCCAAGGGAGGCTCTGCACACACAGGGACTGGGGCAGCAGAGGGGCCAGCAGAGCCTGGGCAGAGCCTGTGACCCAGGGGGTGACCTCCTGCTCGGGACTCCCTGCTCACAGCCACCAGCCTCGGCTGCATGTCACAAGGGTCCTCCCTGCACACCTGACCTGTGACCTGCTCCTCCAGCATCTGCTGCTCCTGGAGCCATTGGCCTCCAGCTGATCAGGAGATCCATATGCTTTGGGCTGGTTTTTTAACCCTATTTGTGGCAATAATGAGTGCACATGGATTTTTAGCCAAGAAATACATTTTATCCAGGATTCTCAACTAAAAGCAAGTTCTTGAAAGCTTTTCACTTCTCCTTGCCAGGAGGATGGAGAAGGTCAATCTCTGTGGGCATTTGCATGTCCATGGTGTCGGGAGGTGACATTGCACATGGGAGCATGGGTCACACCAGGACCAAGGCCACGGTCTGTCCCTCTGCCAGCCCCACACAGACACCCCAGCACTGTCACTAAGGCAGAACAGGTCTGTGAATGCTGTCCTGCCACCCCAAAGCCACCTCCCTGAGCCATCCTCTGTGGAGATGTGATGATAAAATCAGTCTAATCGCTAAGCTGCTCCAGAGGTCCCAAAGGAGATAAAAAATAACTGGGAACTTTTCCATAGCAGGATGGTTTCTGCAGGCAGATGCCTGGGCCTGGATCATTCCTCTGTCTGCGTGTGAGCCACGTGTGAGCTGTGTGTGAGCCACATGCTGCCGCAGCCTCACGCCTTAGGCTGTTTTTATCCTACACACCAGGCAGGAAATTTTCATTTCATGCATCACTCACGTTTTGTCCTGATTCTGCGAAGTCAGGTCTTGCACTGAAGGTAAAGCATGGAGCAAATCAGATTGATTCGGAGTTGCTATTGTTTGGAATTCCAGTCTGGGCTCATTGGGCACTGATTTTGTTTGCTTTCAGCAAAGCTTGTGGTACCAGAGTACAGAGCTGAGACAAGCAGCTGAATGAAGTCAATCCATGTACTTCAGTTATTTTTGTTTTCTTTAAAATGAACTCTGATTTCATCACATTCAGCCCATCTGTAAAACCCAGATAAAGCCATTTGTGTCAGCATCCTGAGGAAAGTTTATCAGCCCCACCAGAAGTCACAATCAGCAGATCTGGGTCTGTCCTGGTTCCATTTTAAGCACTGGGATCACCTGTACCTGTGGCTCTGCACATGCTGAGACTCCTGGAGCACTGACCGTCACCTGCACGTGCACAGCATGTGGCACCTGGGGCACTGAGGTGATGACGTGCACCTTTCACACAGCACTTTGGCTTTGCCCACTACCAGCTTAAACAGGACTTAATCCTGAACAGAATCTCTTGGGCTTTTCCATGCAGAAGTTATGAGTACGTTGCCAAAAACACCACTCAGAAGTGTTACAAGTACACAAACAGCTGAAGTCACTAAAGATAAAGCACCTCCAGCTCCCAACTTTTGCAATCTTTCATGTTTGTCTGGTTACTGGAGTAACCACGAGTTAGAGAGACACTTCATCACCATTTCCAGAATTCTGGACCTGTCTAATGAAAACAGCAAGTCATGAAACATCATGTACCATCAATGCCACAGCTGAGGCAACTCTGGAAAATGAGTTGTTCTTCTCATATTCCAGGATCCTTTTCCTGTCTTCCCAGAGAAAAGAACTAAACTAAGTAGCTCCATGCTCCATATACCCCTCACCTACCTGGTGTGCAGGAGCCCCCCGAGCCCCTCGGATGAGGCACAGCGAAGGGAGCAGCAGCACTCACTGCCAGGCTGCCCTGGCACACACAGCCAGAGCTCTCACTGCGAGGGCACACTTGCCATTTTCATGGAGAAAATAAACACACCAGCCTGCATTGCCTCTCCTTGAACCTTGCACCAAGAGAGACTCCCTGTTTCACCAAAGCCATTAGTTTCCATCCTAAAGGACACCAGGGAGCTCCATTCTTAGGTCATTCTGGCTCCTCAACATGTTTACTTTTAACTCCTAATTAACTCCTAATCCCTGAACTCCCAAGGAAGTTTTCAGTTATTTTCCTTCCTGCTCTGCAGCTCCCAGCCTGCCAGCAGACCCAAGCACTACTACAAGTGGAACACACACCCTTCAGTGACACCAACACCCCGCCTGGACTTACTCGGTCCGTGCTCCATCAGTCCCTGTGCAACAAACCCGAATGAACCATAGATGGTTCTGTAATTCAGAGCAAGAGCTGGGCAAGAAAGAGGGAATTCTGTGGATAATCAGACACCAAAGCCTGTCCAAAGCCCTGCGTGATGACCAGCCCGGCAAAGCACCACTGCAGGGAAGGTAGTGGTGAAAGTGAAGAGCACCTCTGGCCCCATTATCAACTGCTTTGTATGAAACAAAATACTCTTTTTGTAAGTAAAAATGATACAAAGCAGAAGCTGACGATAAATTTTTCCTTTCAGTTTTAATCAGGCTTCCTGTTGTAAAAGCTCAGCAGACAGTGACGCGAGACACTGCCTCCCAACTTCGGTTCACCTTTGTCGTTCCACCAGGGACACCGTGTCAAGATTGTTCAGCTTTTTTGATGAGTGCTGCGTGAGTAACTAATGTGTAAATGCAGATACGTATAGAAAGCAGTTTTGACAGTGATGTATTGCAACTGGTTCCAGATGTCGGCGAGGGATGCTTGGCCAGGCACCTGGGGCTCGCCTGCCACGGAGCCGCACCAGCACCAAACCAGTCTGCACATAGATCACAAGGCTTTAACTCTCCAATTATAATCTTATTAAACAACCATCACTCGAGCTTCTGCTTCTCCTCTTCCAGGATGCTGCAAAATATCTCTGTGTTGTTGCTCACATTTTAATTTTAATTAAGGAGAGATAAGCTGCAATGTGGAGCTTAGCACTAAACCCTGCAGTTTGGCTGTCAATGGGAAACTTAAAAGCAAGCTGTTGAATTGGTCAAAATTAACCTTATATTAACATTTCACATTTTTTATATCACTACACCAAAACTCGCACACTGCAGATGCCAAACATTTAATTGGATATCCCCTAATTCCTGAAGTAAATGTTGAAATGGCTGTACAATACTGCATTTTCCATGGAGGACATGAGCTGGTACTGGATTTGCATCTGATACTGAGCAAACTGCCAACGAGGTCATTCTAAAGAGGAAGCACTTGCACACAATGGTAAAATTCATTAAAGACACACTGAATCACTGAAAACCCCACGTCTCCAGCTGTGACCAATGTCCACTGTGGCACCGAGTGGGCATCCTGCAGGCAGCAGAGCACAGCATGCCCTGGGACACAGGGCCACCGCTGCTCCACGGGGAACTGTCCTTTGCCCCTCCCTGCACACACTGACTCACCCCTTCTGGGGCATTAACAAGGGGACATTTCACATAAAAATAAAGATTAAAATGTGCATTGAAAAATGAAGTAATTAATTAGTGCGGTAAGAGCCGGACTCGCTGCGCAGTTGGTGCTGAGGCGCCGCGGGAGGACGCGGCCGGAGGAGGCAGCAGGCACAGCGCACGGTGCATTCCAGGAGCAGCACTTAACCCAGAACACTGATAAAGTTGCACTCCGTGCAGCAGAAGCGTTTGTAGCTCAGCTCGGCATCAGTGTTTGGTCTAAAGGGAATTTTCTCAAACAACCTGTCTGTCTCCCTCCTCGTTGGCTCGCAAGCGCGGCGCTCCAATCGGCGCTCTCGGGGGATCGCCCTGCGGCGCGCTCCCTCCACGCCGGTGTGATTCCAGGCGCCGCTCATTGATCACCATCCCTGCCAGAGCAGCCGTGTGCTCATCCCAGAACAAAGGGACAGGGAGACCTGCTGCAGCTCTCCTCTATCACACCAAGGGTTCAGGGCACGATAAATGGAAGCACTGGCAGGGATGACGCCGTAGCACCAGTGCCGTGCTCCCTTTCCACCCAAACCCCTCCATCCATCGTCCCCACGCTGGGGTCAAAGCCCCTGTGATTAATAACCTTCTGATGAGTAAACTATTGCCTAATCGGGGCGGTTGGGCCTCCTGTCACTCAGGAGTCACACAGTGTATGACTGGGGGAAAAAGGCAGGCTGACCAGCAACTGATACTTTTCCAGTTGGATCATCAAAATCAATTCTAACCTGCATTTAAACGACCAACCTGTAAAATTTCATTACTAGCATGGAACCTGCTAATGAATGGCACCAGACAGCATGAGAGCAGTAAACTATTACCCCTGTCCTTCCGCTTACAGATCTCCTGTTATGACAAACCTTTATTGGCCATTTGTGGTACAACATAAACTACCCAGAGCCAGGCTGGGCTTTTGTTCCAGCTCCTGCAGCCAGAAGGATGGAGATGTCCTGGCTGGGAAAGAAAGTTCCAGGGGATTTGATTGACCTGTGAGCTTTCTTCAATGACAACTCTGCATTTCGAGACAGTGGATGGGAACCAAAGGACCTTTTGCTTCACTAAAGCAGAAACTGATAAAAAATGGCCTTTTCCTGCAGTCAGTAAGGCAGGATGGGGGTGAGATGATACAGATATCTCACGCCCGGCATGTTAATGTGCAGGAGCATCCTGGTGTGAACAGCCTGGCTGCACAGGCAGCACTGCTCCCGGGGGCTGGCTGTGCTGCTGCTCCCAGCCCTGCTCCCACAGCCGGGGCACTGGGGCAGGGCAGGGGCAGAACATGGACTGAACTTCAACAGAGCTGTGGCTCCTGGAGCTCTGGAGTGTATGCCAATGCTTCCAGTATGGCATCGCCTCCCCATCCCTCCTCATGCCTTTGGCACTGGGCACAAGGAGCTACCAGCACTTCCAGGCTCAGCTGGAATACTACCCAGAGCATGGCAGCAATTTTTACTCTGATTTTATACTTCCTTTTTAGTCCCTTGCCTAACAAACTGGCCAGAAGTTGTGTCTGGAAAATCCCAACATGATTTGGGCAGCTAATATCAAGACAGAATATCGGGTAAGTAATTAAGACAGTTGGATAATTGCAAGGAATGTTAATTCTTCCAGCCTTTTTAGCTGGGAACAAGGGATGGTTAGCGACCAAGCCCCGCTGTCAGGACGTCACATGCGGAGCGGGGGAGCGTGGGGGCCTGGCAGGTGCCCACACACATGACAAACCACAAAATCCTACAGAAAATTTCCGCTATTCTGGGAGCGCTGCTGCTGTTCTGTACCTTTCACTGCCTTTGAAAGACGAGGAGGAGGATTATGATGAGACACACAATGGGGATTATAGGCATGTTTTTTCCAGAGATGAGTCCTGATCTAAAACCCAATGAAGTTAATTCTAAGGTAGTTTCCAGCCCCTGTAATACTCCTCCAGCTCTGATAAGCCAGCTGACTGAAGCCCTCTGTTCCAAAAATGCCCTTTCCCTCTTCTATTCTGGTGTCCTTGTGCACAGGGATGCTGAGTATTCACTGTAGGGAATGGAATTAATATCCCCAGCAATGCCTGTGCCACTGGAGAGCAGGAGTGTCCAGTCCCACCTGCCAGCATGGCTGGAGCCCTGTCCCAGCTGACTGCAGGGACTGAGCTCACCCACACGTCCTGTCACAGTCATATAGAAGTTGCTTAGAGAAAAAACCAAGTTTCTTAGGAACACACTCCTACCATCCCTGCCCTGTGCAACTGGACTGTGGAGCCTCATCTTCCAAGAGCTGTCCATAAGCCTCTCATTCTCTCTCAGCAAAATACGAAGAAGCAAAGGCTGGGGCTTCGATCACACAGGATGTAAATGCAGGCAGGACACACCTCTGGGCTGCACTGGGAGCCCTTTTCCCCCACAGAACCTTTGTGTGGGATGGCCTGGCCACAGGGCAGCCAGGCAGAGAGGCTGAGGTGATCCGAGGAGCAGTGAGCCAGGGATGGCACTGCACAGGGGGACAACTGGATGGCACTGCACAGGGGGACAGCAGGGTGGCACTGCACAGGGGGGACAACACACCTGAGGGGGTTTCACTCCATGTAACAGCACCTCACAACTTTGCCGCGCCTGCTCTCCTCTGCTCCAGCCAGGCAGCCAGTTGGGAAGGACTTCCCAGAAATATTTTCACAGACACAGGCTGCAGGGCACTGTCCCTCGGGGCAGTCTGGCCATGCCACCTGCACAGGTGTGCTCTCCTGTGGGACACTGTCCCTCAGGGCAGTGTGGCCATGCCAGCTGCACAGGTGTGCTCTCCTGTGGGACACTGTCCCTCGGGGCAGTCTGGCCATGCCACCTGCACAGGTGTGCTCTCCTGTGGGACACTGTCCCTCAGGGCAGTGTGGCCATGCCAGCTGCACAGGCCCTGCTCTCTGCAGGCTGGGACAGGCACGGCTGCAGGTTCCTGTGTCGGGCACCAGGCAGCACTGCGCTGGGAGGGGCACAGAGCCCTGCTCTGCTGAACCCCACAAAACCACCCACATCCCATTGACACGAGGCCCCACACTGTGATTTGAACTTAGAAATATTTCACAACATCTGTGTGGAAATCTACAAATGAAAAAGAAATTACAGCAGGCACATGGTCCTCCGCCAGTAGAGTGGCAGTAAAAGGAGTTAAGAGACACTGAGGAGACATGGTCGCTTATCACAAATATTCTCCCAGAAAAATAATAATAATCATCAAAAATTGCATTTTAGGACATCGACATTAAGAATATGCTGCTTTAAAATGTGCTCTTTATCTCGGCGACAGCATGAGTGTACAGCATGTGACGGAGCAGTTGCCATGGCAATGCTCTTTAGTGAGCAGCAGCCTAAACAAGTGCATAAAGCCCATTTACAGCAGAGCATGTGCCAGGCCATGGAACTCGTGGAACAAGCCAGCATGGGAGCACTGCCCCAGCCCAGGGCCTTCCCAGACCCACAGAAACCCCTGCAGGGTTTTTTCAAGCAGCCTGGTCTGTTCCCAGGTGTGCAGCAGCTCCCTGTGCCCAGGAGATGTGTCCTGGAGATGGGACACACCTGGCAAACCCCCTGGGGCTGACTTTCCCTCGGCCAGAGCGGCAGCCCCAGCACCTGCCCACAGAGGGGAGAGGCACAGGGGTCCCCCCACGGCTCCCCAACAGCAGAGCAGCTGTCCCCACTGTGCCAGCCCCACTGTGCCACCTGCACGGGGCAGAGGAAGGTGGATCCCCCTGGCAGGGGTGGTGCTGGGGGCAGGAAAGCCCAGCTGAGGTTTCCCAGAGGTGTTCGAAGATGGAAGGTACAGGGACACTTCCCTGCTCACGCCGAAGGGACAGCCGTGGCACCTGGGGTCCTTCACGGCTGCTGGAGGGTGCCAGCACCACCCCAGTGACCTGCAGGGTCTGCTCTCAAGCAGAGCTCCCCAGCAGCTGGGAATGGGAGGCCAAGCCTGGGCACAGCCACGGCCATGGAGGCACTGGATGGCCCCGCAGCACAGGAACAGCAGAGGCACCTGCCCTGCTCCCAGCAGCAGACACTGAGATGTGTGTGAGCACTGAGGAGCCCCCACAGCTGGGGCTGGGGATGCTGGACAGAGCAGGAGCAGCTCTGGGGCTACCTGAGGCGTGTCCCTCGCGCCGTGCCCACCGAGGGCCGGCACCACCACTGCCCTGGGGTTATAACCACACATTATACCCTCCACCAACCCCTGCAAGCCACTCTCCAAAGGACTGTAGCAAGAGCAGGGTAGAAAACTAAGTTTCCATTCTTCTGTCATTTCCAAAACTTGTTTGCAAACATTACATTTTTATTTTACTTATTTAGGGAAAATTACACAATTCTTCATAGCACAGTTTAAAAATAACTCCACTATTAATGCAGGCCCTTTATTTAATCACTGGCTAATTTACTCCTGACAGAAAGTAAATTCCACTATTTTCTGTGAGGCTTTATGAAATTGCCATCATTTTTAATTAATTCTTAATTAAAATATATTACACCACAGCTTCTACCCATCTCTCTTGATATTCTAACATAATCAATTCAAGACCATTTACATATCATTAATTAAAAGCCTTCCTCTCTCATCCTTAAAATCATAATGAGGCTCTATTTCTCATTAGCAGCCTTTAAGGGATAAAATAACAATACAGACAAGAATGAATGGTAATTTCAAAAACCTCTTTTCTGCTCTTGCAGCCCCTCGGCCTGGTCGGTGACATCGCCCAAGTTTGCTGCCAGAGGAGTTCCTAAATGTTTGGCAAAAACAAACCCTGAGACCAGGAGCTCTGCAGCCCTCCACAGTGCCTCAGGTCAGTGTCCTCCTCGTGTGTGACTCCAGTCCTGGTGGCTCCCCCAAGCCCTGGCACTGTCCCCACAGCAGCCCTGGCCAGCTCCGTGCCAGGACCTGCCCAGTGCCAGCCACACGCGGCCCCAGCCTGGACTGGGGCTCTGGGGATGCTCCAGCCCCGAAGCCAAGAGTCACCAGCAAAAGAGGATCATTGGTGACTGCAAAAATATCTCAGATCCCAGAACTGCAAATGCCCAGGGAAGAGCAAGCAGGAGAAATTGCAGTTCACCTGGGCCGCTGTGTGCCGGTACCTGCCCGTGCCAGGTGAACCCATCCCGCCGGTGCCTGAGGAAGGGCTGATGCAGACACGACAGCGTTAACTCCCAGTAATTAAAATCCAGAGCCAAGGTACTTCTCACACCTTCATAAACCAGCTGTGATATATCCTGCTACTGTAAAGAATTACCATTTATCGATAATGAAAGGTAAAAATTAACCGCCTATTCAACGATCCCGCTCCTCTTCCAGGAGTTTAAAACCACAGACGTTTCAGAAAAGATTTACTGCAGCTTCTGGCATTGAACCTGCTATTTTAAATGTTTGGGCTGCGAGTGAGGGAATTAATACAACTTCCACTGTGATTGTTTTTATGATTAGTGTAAAATAAAATTTCATGGTGTATCCTTTGCCTTGAGCAGCTGGGCCAAGCGCCGCCTTTTCCCGCTCAAGAAGAGCTGAACTAAACCTTAATTTGTTGTTACCTTTCTTAACACGGTTTATTATTCCAAGCAATTCCTAGGTAGACCCTGAGCAGGGAAAAGAAGCAGAGCCAGGATCAGAGAGTGACAAAAAACAACACAAGTAATAGACAAAAAATCAGATCTATGTCTGGGGAATGTTATGCAGAGTTATTGTCACCAACATTAACGATATCTAGGTGCTGCATATCAGGCAAATCAGATTTATATCACTGTCTTCTGCCAATTGCAGGTGCTCCACCACAACTTGTCAAGACAGCCTGTCTGAGTCTTCACACGTCAGACAGAATCACAGCACTTGGTGTTTTGGTCTGTTGACAGCAATTTATTTTGATGTGTTGTCACAATACGGAATTCTTCGAGGCTCTACACCACAGTGCCAGCGAGTCCTACTGTACTTTCCTGCTGCCAGATGCTACAGGTTCGTAGAGGGAAAAAACACTGACAATTTACAAAAAAAAAGAAAAAGAAGGGAGACTTTGTAAGTGGGCTGAAGGCATTGGAGCCAAGATGTGCCCTGGGAGCACAGTCAGGGGACAGCACCCCGGCCACGTGCCCTGTGGGAGTCCAGCAGGAGGGACAGGGGACAGTTGTGTGGGGACACTTCCCCCCTGTCCAGGGGAACCCCTGCCTCACCCACTGAGGCCCAGGCCTGCCCATGCCATTGTGGCACTGGTCATGTTATTTACATGGAGCCGTGTGTGGCACTGGAACGTGAGCTTGGGTGAATTGCAGGACCTGCCACACGTGGCCAATGGGACAGGGCAGTTCCCAGGGGTGTCCCTGTCTTCCCCTGGTCCCAAGCTGTGCAGGTTACCACGGCCACAACAGTCACTGCTAAGCTGGAATAAATACATTGACCCTGGAAAGGGAAAGTATTTAGGACTTAATTTTTCATCTGCTCTCTGGCTTAAACATGAGCACATTTCCCACTTGGCAGCAGGGTTCCCAGAGGGATGGGGACACGGTGCTGGTGCCAGGGAAACCTTGGGAGGTGGCTGCTTAGGGTAAGGGAGCATCCACAGCAGACATCAGCACCAGCCTGCGTGTCCTACATGTCTGGATGCATTTGTCCAAGGAATAGACGGAGTCCAAAATATATACACTTTCCTGCCCTAAATCAAAGGATTCAGTTTTGTCCAAGACATCTTAGTCACCCTAGCAGGAGACTCTGATGTGGTCCCCAAAGCCCCCAAAGTGGCCCATTTTTCCCAGGCTTCCCACTTTAAAAAGAGCAGTTTTCTGACCATATCCATTCTGAATCCCAAGCTACACTTCTGGATGTGGAGATATTTAGATGTGGGGTTTCCCCCAGCCCCACTGTCCCCTCCTGGCTGTGCCTCCCTCCCACCCATTGCAGGCTGGCAGGAGGAGCATTTCCTGAGGAGAGAAACAGACAGATTACAAGGAAAAAGGTTGAAAAAAAGAAAGAGGTAACTACTAGTGGGGAATTCTTTTCAAGGACTGCTTGATTAGAAACAACGACATTCATATTCAAACCTTTTAGAACCAAGTTGCCTTTCTCAACAAGGTGTCTCTGTGGATATTTGCCTGGCTTTGTTATGGGACTCCTGACACTTCTAATAGAGCTTCTAAATAAAAAAACCCAGTGCATTTGTACTGCCAGGCAATAACCTTCACGTTTTACTCTCCATTCATAATGAAAATTAAGGGCACATGACCTGCATGCTAGGTGGCTTCGAGGACCACAGGCAAGAAAATGTAGAAAGTGTGTGTGGTGAGCATGTCGAGGGACACTGAATTGTGCAGGGGACGCCAGCCAAACACCCTGGGCCAGCCCAGCACCACCTCGAGAGGCTGGCTGGCAGGAAAAGCATTCCTGCTCTGCAGCAACACCACATGAAAATCTGTTTGTGATTATTTTTCATTCAGAAATATGATACAACAAAGATATCACTATTATTCTGTGTTTCTACTGGAGGAAAAAATACCTAATGCAATTTGATCCCATACCAAAGCACAGCGCTCACAGGAAGGAAGGCTGTAATTTGACAATCAACCCTTATGGAACAAACCTGATGTGCTGAAATGTTTATTCCAGAAGAAATACTTCCAGAGAATATTTCATTGAAATCAGGTGAAAAGTAGAACATTGATATAAAATATACCACCACTCAGGAAATAACTGTTAGTACCACTTTGTTTGCATCTGGGAATTGGCTCTGGACAGCAGAGCCCACTCTGGAGGAGCCGGCTCAGCCACAGGGCAGCCCCTGGTGCCCCAGCCCCTCGGGTGGGGGACAAAAGGATAAAAGCAATGGTGGGCAGCAGGAGACTTGCTTGGGGGTCCTGAGCTGTTCTTGGAGAAAGGGACCAGCTCTCTGGGTCATGTCCAGAGCTCCCTGTGCCATGGCCACAGAACTCTGCCAGCCAAGAGTGGGGAGCAGCAGCCCTGGAGCAGGGCAGGGATATGACCACCAATGCCTCGTAACAGCACCATGTGTGTGCATGGTGTGAAAATCTGTGCAAACGTGGGAGAGCACAGGCATGTGCCAGTGGCAGGGATAAGAGTTGGGGCTGCAGACTCCATGTGGGCACCCTGCCAGTCGGTCCTCTGTCGCAGCCATGGCCGTAACCGAATGGAGGCAATGACGCGGACACCAATTAACACATGCCACTCCGATCTGCCTTTCTGGGCCATACTTTATTAAACACTTTCAGATGTAATTGAACAACACTGTTCCACAATTAAGCACCACACAGTCCTGTACTTTAAAACAAAAGCTGTGACAGTTCTGTACTCTATTAGCACTGGTAGATACTGTGTAATGTAGTAAGTAATTAAAAGCTAAAACTACAGTACTGGAACAATCCTAATCAGGCTCCAATTCCAGTAGCAATACAAGTGTATTAATTTTTTTAACACAGTGCAAGTACTTTAGCATTATCCCACAAAACCTACATGTTGCCTGCTCCAAGAATAACCAGACATCCTCTTTTTCTGCTGGCAAGCTGGATGTAACCTGTGACGGTGCCAGAGCAGCACCAGTGAAGACACCACCTGTCCCCGCCGCAGGGACAGGGACACTGTGCCCGGAGCAGGGAATGCCCACGGCTGTCCTGCCTCCGGCTGTCACCCCACGTGCACAGCGCAGGGAGAGCCCCAGGGCACGGCCGCGGCCGCTCCTTCCATGCACGGACACCCAGCGGCCCAAACCCGGCCCGGGGGTCTCCAGCCCACAGCGGCCCTGCCATCCCCTCTCCTCTCATGGCAGCGGTGCAGTTCCTGCACCTGGCAGGGGCTGGGAAGAGTAGGGGCATCTGCCCGGGGACGTCGTGCTACCACAGACTGGCAGATCGGAGCTGCTGGCCGGCTCCCCACCCACGGCGGGCAGCCCTGCGGAGGGCAGAGGTGCCAGCAGGGTGTCACCCGCCTGGTGCTGGAGGTCTCACTCTCAAGAACACTTCCAGCTTCTGTCTCTCAGGATAACAAAATGTCAGGGCTGCACTCATCGATTCCGCGGCGCCGGCGGAGTGCGCGGCTGCAGCGCCGGCGGTGGCTGCGCTGTCCCCCGGGAGCCGAGGCTCCGCCACCGCAGCCACAGCTGGAACGGGCTGTGTGCCACAGCTGGAACGGGCTGTGTGCCACAGCTGGAACGGGCTGTGTGCCACAGCACCGGCACCCTGCCACAGCCGCTCCGCCACCTCAGCCTGCCCCGCCCGCCGCTCACCAGCTCCAGAGCTGCCTCACCGGGACACAGAACAGCCCTTCCTGCCCCTTCTTTCTCTGCTGACTCTGCACTACTTCATGGCTAAGGAGGAAGATGATGGATTCATCCCGGACGCATCCAAACAAACACAAACCTTTTGGGATGCCATTTCCAGCGGCACACCAAGGCTCAGGGGAGTGGGCTCACAGGGACACAGCAGGCTTTGTCCCCTGTCAGCCATGTGTTTTCTGGTGCAGAGCACATGGACAACTGCGTTCTCGCTCCCTGAGGGCAGCTCTGGAATTCCTGAGAACAGTCTATTGGCTTGCAAATTTAAAGCTAAATTTAAAACCACTAATAAACACATAGTGGCATGTACATTTTTGATAGGCTCCCATTAACTTTGTTATGCAAGTTTGAAGATTTAAACCATTACAATTTCTGTATTGTGATATAGTTGCTATGGCATCATCTCTAAACTCCATCTTGCATACCTATGGAATGGGATGAGGACAGAGAAACTGCAATGGAAGCTAAAGAGAGGCTTAAAGGACTGCAAGGAAGTGTGAATTCATGGAGATAATTCCAAGCTACCCTTTTGTCCTCCCTGGCAGAAGAAATGTGAACCAAAATACAGACCCTGAACCTGGCTCCCTCCAACCACGGGGATCAAATCCAGCACTGCAAACACAGCACTTACTGCCAGCATGTGAGTGCAGACACTCAACCAGCCAAGTGACCTTTTCTCCATTCAACAGTCTCTTAAAAGCAAAATTTGTTGTGTAGGCTTTGTGCTTAAAGAATGTATGAATTTATGTCAAATCCATCAGTCCAGGGACTGATAATTGCTTGGGTTGAGATGGCACTGGGGCTAGGCACAGAGAGAAGGATAGGGAATACACCAGTTATTTATTAACTTGAGTCCCCAAAGCCTTGTTATATTCCCAAATCACAACCCTACTGGCACAAGAGACTGCTGAGATGGAAATCTCTTAACAGCTGCCTTTCCTGCTCCCGAGCCAGTGCTCCCCTCCATGCCGAGTGATGAGGTGGCTTTAACACCCGCTGGAGGAGCAGAATTTAATGCACCCCATAAAAAAATCATGTACTGCCCTAAAAATCCAACAGCACTCCTTTGACATTCGAGTGCTTCCAACCCAAGGTTTGTATCTGAAGTCTCCTCTCCTGGGCTGGAGCTGTGGAGCAGGAGCAGTGGATGAGCCCCCCAGGCCCCAGGTCTGCTGCATCCCCGTGACCCCCTGCACCCAGAGCATGCTGAACAGTGATGCCAGCTCTGCTGACCCTGCCCCTAAAGAAGTTCTGCCTGGAGATTATGCCTCCAGGCTTAAATGGGACTTAAGTGCTCCCTCAGCCTTCTGCTGGCACAGGGCAGGTTGTGGGTACAGAAAACGCTACAGGAATCAATGAAACCAGCCAAGGTAATGAGGGGAGAAGCCACCTTCACCCGTAAAGCAAGGAAACACACTGATTTTAAAAACAAAACCACAAAATCTGTGTTGTCACACATATGGTTTGATGCTGATTATTGCACAGAAATGAATCTGGGATTTTTGTCATTAAGGATGAAAATCTCCAAGATCCTTGCAAGCACAGGCATCTTTCTGATACAAAAAACAATACTTAATAATTTTGACTGGTTCTGGAAACCGGCCTCCTGGCTTTCAGAGGGTTTTTTACGGTTGTTGATTCTGGCTTGTAAAGGAGAAGTTCCTCAGGAGGAGTGCTGGAACCAAGTCCCACAGCTATGTGCAAACATCATCCTGTGAAACCCCACCCAGCAGAGCTGCCATCGGTGTAGTTCGTAATCCTAGATTTGAGCAGCTTTTCTGACTGCAAGCTGTCTGGGTAATTGCTAAGCTGTCTGCGAATTACTATTGAACTCTGTCCTTTTTTATCTCACTGACTGACTACTATTTGTTATTAGTCCAAGTAATAATAATATATTAATGTACATGCTTAATATACAGAAGTGTATGTTTGTACTGCAACTGCACTGCACTCTGCACTCTGCAGCGTGGGAAAGCACCGTGAGCAGAGCCAGCAGTCACACAGGGACCCAGCTATCATCTCCCCAAAGGCCACACAACCCACAGGCTCAGCATTCAGTGATTCCTACACATCAAACGCTTTGCTGTGACTGGCAATGCTGGAAAACTCAGGGAACTTCCTTGCCCGGGCTCCCGCTGCACCACGCCCTGGATGCCTGTCCCAGACCCACGGCCAGCTCGCTGTGAAGGGCTCCCTGGGAAGGGCTGTGCTGGCTGCAGGAGTGTCTCCTGGCACACGGGCAGGGCTGGAGCTGCAGCCAGCTGGG
Organism: Serinus canaria; assembly: GCF_022539315.1. Lineage (NCBI taxonomy): Eukaryota > Metazoa > Chordata > Aves > Passeriformes > Fringillidae > Serinus > Serinus canaria. The sequence goes on from NC_066330.1 coordinate 655,919, forward strand.
ACAGAAGAGAGGGGTGAGGCACTGTCACCTGGCACCTCCCAGAGCTCCTGGCTGGGGACACTCAGCTCCATGGATGTCCCTTCCCAGCGTCCGGAGCATCGAGTCCCCCCCTGAGCTGCCCCCAGGAGCTGATGTGCCAGGTCTCCCTCCCAGTTCTGTCTATGTAAATTCTATTAACCAAAATATGGTAGTTTCCACACCATATTCATCACTACAGCAGCTCAGCACCTGGCAGCAGCTCCCACACAGCATCTGGGCACTGGACCATTCTCAGAAGCTGGTGCAATTCGTTCACTTTCAAAGGGAAAGCTGGGAAAGTCGACTTCAGAAAGGAATTCTTTTTTGTTGACCTCTCCACAAAAAGAGCGAAATGACCTGACTAATAGGGTTAAACATCCTTCTCCCGAGGCAGCAGCTGCCAGCCTGGGCCAGCCTCAGCTCTGCTGAACACGCCTGCAGCTGCCAACTAACTCATGGGGAAGCAGAGCTAGAGAATGGCAGTGGTCGATAAATTTAATTTCTTATTAGCAAAACACTAATCAATAATCCAAACCAATTTTTTTTTCTTCCTTCTATATTTTATTTGTGATGGGGAAAAGAGACACATTACCACTACACTGTCATTGGAGAGTTACTGCCATGAGGTTATGGTTCAAGAAAATTAGAAGGGCCAAAGTCCAACGAGAACTTCACCGGGCTGCTGCCGTGAGAGACACCAAGTGTTTCTATAAATACATTAGGAACAAAGCAGGGCTAAGGAGGACTTCCACCTCTTACTGGATGTGGGGGCACTCACAGCGAGAAAGGATGAGGAAAAGGCTGAGGCTGATAGGGAATCCCCTGGCTCCCCATAACTACCTGAAGGAGGTTGGAGCCAGGTGGGGGTCAGCCTCTTCTCCCAAGGAACAGGTCAAGAGCTTCAAGTTGAGACAGAGGACTATTAGATTGCATATTGGGAAAAATTCTTGACAGAGGACAAGGCACTGCCCAGGACAGTGGTGGAGTCCTGATCCCTGCAGGGATTTAAAAGCCATGTGTATGTGGCACCTGGGGACATGGGTTAGTGGTGGCCTTGGCAGTGATTGGTGAACAGTTGGACTCAGGGCTTTTCCAACCTGAATGATTCTGTGATTAGCTGTTCTTTAATTACTCCCTGAACCTGGTAGTTAGTCAGAGTGCAGATGAAGCTCTTGATGGAGATGACCTGACAACAGTTAATTGTAAACTTGATATAAACAACACTCATTGATGTGGTTTTCTTAAATAGGAATCATGAACCGATTTCTCATGTTGTGGTGCTTTTCCTTTTTGCCAGCTCATCATTCTGTCTCCCATAAAGGCTGAAATTTCATCCTTGTGTGATTATTGAACCATTGCACCCTTCCCCTAAAAACGTTCCTCAACCTTCTGTTCGGAAAGAAAAGCATCACATTAAAAAAAACCAAACTAATTTTTAAACTAAGCTTCATATGTGCAATTCTGGGGTATTTATGATACAAAGCTGTTACTGTTATCAGTGATGTCATCACTATCTTGATGTCATTTTTAAAAGTCCTTATTCTGAGACTTTGATTATTTTTTATCCTATTCCAATGTAGAACAACTGCCATTTTCTTCTGAAATTGGCCACTTCAGCACAAACTGCTCCCTCTAGAAGATCAAGTGGAAGAGCTCAGTGTGTTTGGAGTATCTTGGCCCAGATCCAAATTCCTGAATCACTGATCAAAATTCTGGAGGCAACCAAAACAGTAAGAAACAAAACAGAATAAACCCTGGGTCTGAAAGCTCTGCCCTGGCCCTCTGTGAGTGCAGAGGCTGAGCAGGAGGGCTGCTGGCTGTGGGAGATGGGGCTGCACGGACAGGGAGCATCGCCGGAGCCGCGCGGCCGTGATAGATGGGCTGCAAAATTGTACCAAGAACAGTAAAAGACATGAACTTTCTGATTAAAGATGAAGAAGTAGGTGATTAGCAATCTGCAGGGAACTCAAGGCTCGGCCACGGTCTGCTGGTCTAAGAGACGTGGGCAGCGGTCGAGGACCCAGCACGGCTCAGACCTTGTTCCAATATCAAAAGTCCTGATTACTGATGAGTTATTAGATATAGCCATCTCAAGGATTTTAAAAATACACCATTTGTATTCAAATATTTCACTTCCCAAGCCCCTTTCACTGCAGCAGCAGTCACACACGCTTTCTCATGTAAATAATGCCTCAAAACAATCACATGATAATTATTCAGTCCAAACCAAACAACAACTACTAATTAAACTGAATAGAAAACAGTGCAGCAGAGAAAAGCCTGCAAAGGGCCTCATGTTGTTCGCAGCAATTCTAACCTAAAATAAATGCTGTGAGCAGGAAGGTGCCATGTAGGGAGCTCCACCTAACTTGTTGTGCTGTTATTTGCACAGTTTTAATAGGATTTTTCTATTAATCTGTGACAAACCATGAAATTTTATATTTTCACCATGACCAAGCCATGAAATTCGCCAACTTTGTCCATGATTTACATTGGGTCATAGCTATAAGGTCTGTTATGCTTTTTAACTAAATAGCTACTACAGCTTCCCCTTTGGATGGAATGAAGAATTTGCCTATAATTAAAGCAGGAATTGTTAACTGCTGGTAGTAAAAGTTTACAGCATTGTTTGACAGTCACAAAGATAAGCCAGTAAAACCCTGGGATGCTGCGTCTACCTGCGCTTCCCAGCCCCCCCAACAATAGGGTTCTATCTCTCAGCATCACGAAATCAATCTCAGATTAGGTAATGAAATATGCACCAGCCTTTTCCCAGAACCTTTGACAAATCACACACAATCCTAAATCTTCATAAATCACGATTAAAGACAAGTATATCATCACCAACGCATATATCTTTCCATGCCTGACCCAGAGACTAATGAGAAAAGGCCTAGACTATCTCATCTGATTAATTAATTCAAAATGTCTGCTGTTATTCAAATGTGAGGCTGGTATTATTTGAATAACACTTGACAGCAGTGCCTGAAGATATCATTTCTGATTTGTGAAGCTGCTGCTGCATAACTGATGATAGTTTATGAAAATGTTCCATCGAAGCTGCTTTTCTTGGCACAACTGTGAAAGATTTTCTGGAGAGAGGGTTTTGTGTCAGTAGTTGATGCTGCTAACATTGTCAAATATTTCCAAATTCTGTAACATCTTGGAAGCCCTTTCTTCCTGAAGCCTTGTTGAATATTAGTGTCTTCGTTTTCTGAGAAATAAATATCTCAATATATATACATACATGTCTGCAGCAAAGCCAAAGGCAGCTGGGTGTGACCCTTTCCGTGCTGCCTGCTCCTCAGCAGGTCTGGGGAACAGACCATCATCTCCCACAGCCAAGGAAGGGCTCAGGGAGCCCCCTGCTCTGACAGAGCTCCTCACATGCTATGTTCCTAGGGGCTCTTAGGGATATTTTTTATAGATGGAAAGGAGCAGTACCATAATTCCATAGTGAGATGTCCCACTCAAGCAGTCACCAGGTACAAGTTTATTTCTTTTCTGAAAATACTGGAGTCCCCTCCTTTTCCTGGGCTGCAGTGCCACTGAGCACTCAGAAGGCTGAACAGCAGGGTACCTGCTCTGCTAAACACCTACCAAGGCAGGAACTAGCAGGTGCCATTGCTAAAGGATCACTGAGAGATCAAGGCTGTGACACCAGCTGTGCCACCAAAACCCAGACCCTGTCACTGCAGGTGCTGAAGCTCTCTGGTTGCAGACCCCAAGGGAAAGCAGACTCCTCATGGTCTGAGAAACACACACAAACCTGCTTCCTCTGCCTCAAGCCCCTCACAGTGCTCCAGTGAGAGCTCTGCTCCTGGGGGAGTGATTTGGCTACCTGGGGAGTTTGTTCCAAACAAAACTCACAGCAAAGGCTCCAGGGTTTTTCCTGAGGTATTTATGGACTGAAACGTGCTGAGACTCTTGTCCAGCACATAAAGGGAGGAAGCTGGGTTAATGCAAGTGCAGAGCAGTGCCTGCCCAGGCTGAGTTTCCAGTGGTGCTGGAGGGCCTGATCCTTCCAGACCAGGGAGGAGCAGCTCACAGCATACCCCCGGAGAAGGCAAAGATGCTCAGTACTTAATTTTACAGCACCTGTAATAAAGCCATGGGAGCAGCATTTGCAGGTCACTGGGCCTTTGAGGCACTGTTATTAGAAACAATTTAAATTACAACTCTGTAAAAACAATTTTTTAACAAAAATCTTTATTTTAAAATTTTCTTTTTCCGGGAGATTATAATCATAATTGTATACTAAATATACCATAGCACAAAATACCTACAACTCATTACAATCAATTTTATTGTGGAATGTGAATGTGACGTCAAGCTCATACCAGTGTTAAACTGGGCTGTTCTGAAGCCATGGAGCCATAAGCACTAAAGAAGAGGATGTAAAATGTATGGACTAAACTAAATATAAATCAATCATTATGACAGAAGTAGCACTTATTTGAGAGTCAGAAGTGAACAAAATATTCTGTGTCAGCAAAATGTCTCCTGTCAAAACCTGCTCTTTAAAATTTCACTACAATGTGCTGAGACAAATGTCCTTTGCAACTCCGTGGAAGGAAGCATATTCTAAATCTTCATAATTCAAACCTTCCCTGTTTTCAGGCAACAAAGCAAGCCTGAAAGGGTTCAGCATTCCTGCTGATGGGGTAAATGCTGCACCTCCATCCCTGGTGAGCAGAGTGCTGTCATTCCTCCAGCCAGCGCTCACCAGGACAGGCACCTCTGACCCAGCCAGGGGCCGTGGGGAGGAGGCACCCCCAGTGCTCCCTGTCCTGGCCATCCCTGAGCAGTCAGCATGACTCGTGGAGGCCAAGAGACCCTCCAAAGCAATGGGTGTGTTTACCTGCCAGTGACGCAGGACCATGGCCTGCATCTCTGGCCGGGGACCCGCGGGTCGGTGGGATGCACACCAGGGATGCCTCGTGCCTGGGGCTCCTCCAGTGTCACACCAGCCATGTCTCTTCCTGCCCCACGACACCTCTGCCAACCAAGGGGCTGAAGAAGTGCTGCTGCACCCCCCATGCCCAGAGCTGCTCCTCCATGGGCCAGCTCTGGTCAGCATCCTGGGCACGCTGCTTCCTCTCTAGCCATCCCAACTGCAGCCCTAGCAGGATTCCAGCTCTCTTCAGCCCTCTGTCCAAAACCTCCCACACCCTCCCTGTACACCATTTAAAGGAGACCATTTATCTTTGATTAAATTATAAATGTTTGAGCCCAGTTAAATCTTACAACTGAGCGATCTGGGCAAATGTCGTCTTTTCTTCCTCCCCTTTATCCTTCCCAAAAACATCACGCGTTCCTGAGGAGTTCTGCATTATGTCACTCTTCAGTATATAAAATAAAGGGCAGGCATCTAAATCAGATCTCTGTTCTTCCTTACTTGGGATGACAGCACAAGCTGAACACTTTTGGTGGTTACACTGTTTGCCAATCTGCCACTACCTTAAGATACATAAAATACCAAATTTAAGACTTCAAAAGGGTGACTCCATTTATGTCATCGTACTCAAGAAAAGGCAACATCTTCCAATTTGAAAATGCTAGGGGAACGTGCAGTGGTCTGTGAGATGTCCCATACTGCCAGGAAAGTGCAAATGTAACAAAGGTTTCATGTCTACCCATTCAAAAGAAGAACCGTAATTTTTTTTCAATTATATGTTTTAAATTGGACTCAATCTTCCATAGTTTCTAAACCAGCAGAATTAAAGGTCTAGAATCCTCTGCAACTTCTAAAAAATCAAAAACCAGTGGAGAGGACAAAGGCAAAGCAACGGCTGTTGGCAACAACCTCTTCCAACTCGACTCTATTTTTGCAACTGTAGACATTAAAAAACCTGTTTGAAGATTAAAAATGCATAAAACTAGCAATTGACATTTATTTCCTGGAAAACAATCTATTTTTTAAGAGATGGTTTTTCCAGAAGATGATAAACTCCTTCTCCTTATGTTGTGCCTTAAGACATCATGTGCTTTTATCCTTTAGCAAAATATGAACCAGCTCCAAGGCTGACAATGCCAAGAACCATGACAAAATGGATTATTAATGAGAAACTGATCTCCAGAACTCTATTAATTTATGTCTTCCTGTCGGATCCCAAAGATGTATCAGCCCTCTCACTCAAAGAAAAAAATGCCAACATTGTACTTTGTTTTAAAGTTCTGCTTAGATGAAGAATTCATTATCCAAAGCAGTGTTGTGTTATTTCAGGCTCCTTGTAGAATAAAGATTCTTTATCAAATAGCTTAAAAAGCCACTGACAAGTGTGAGGATCTTGCAAAATATATTTACATCAACAATTCAATGAGGAATCTTGGATTTTTAACCTTTTTTTTTCTTTCCTCGTCAACACTCCTCGCCTTGTTCTGACCTCTCAGCACTTTGGAAATGGAGACCATGAAATTCCAACTGTAAAACCTCAGAAAAACTAACACAATGGTGAGCTTTCAAAATTCTTAATTGTACTAATTATTCCACCGAATATAACGATCTCACACGTAAACAGAAGAAATTTGATTTCTTCACTGAGCACGAACAGCAAACAGACAAAATATCCTTTTAAGCCACCATGAAGAAATCTATCTAATCTGTGCTTATCATAATATTTATGAAATAAAAAACAGAGAGAAAAAATTGCTGTAATGTACTCTGGATGACCTCTGCTTGTGCGAGAGAATGAAAACAGCCTTTTGCTTTTCAATCCCCATCAAAGTGGAGTTAAAGGAGGGACAGCATTCCCTTGCTCGCTGCCATTAATCATTGCTTTCTTCAAGCAAGTGCGTATTAATTTCTGTCATCCCAAACATCATCGAGTATTGTTACAGCACCGTTCACTCCTCATTCACCACCAGTTGTTACCAGTTTCCCTACACTGAGCAGAGACAGGGTGAATCGTGTGGATTTCAGTGTTGGAGGCCTTTATCCCTGGGGTGCTGACACCAATTAAGCCATTTCAAGAAGAAATGAGAACAGGCGCAGCCCTTGGCGGTAACAAGAGCTCGCACCCAGGCCTGGCCGGGTGCCACAGCTCCCGCTCAGAGCGCGGGCACCGCGTCCCGCCGGCACGGGCAGCAGCAGCACGCCCAAAAACCTGCCTGGGCTGGGCCACACCTGGCTTCTGTAACCCATGACTCTCACTGCTGGGCTGACAGAGCTGAAACAGGAGCAGGGGCACGAGCTTTGCCTCATTCCAGCACTACACGTACACATAACAAAAATTACAGTGACTTTACCCTTGATATGTAACAAATACCCTAAATATGAAAATTAACTGAATCTGCCTGATTTATAACATTGTTCCAGCTGTCCAGCACCCTCCATTGCCAGCCTGGCATCCCATTTCATTTGGGAGTCTCCAGGAACTAAAAAAATCTCACATTTCAATAAAGGTACCTCAAAGCCTTAAAATCAACACGATAATGAGTTTAATTAATACCATTTGTACCTTGCTAAAGTGTATGTAAGGATTTATCAAACTCTCTGGCAATAGTGTTGATTTTTTCTGACCGCTTTAGACCCAATCATTCTCCTTCTTTCAGACATTTACATCTGCTTTTAAGTTTTTATGGTTGCCTGTTGGCAGGCAGCAAAGTGGAGCTGTCGATGCTGCTGCAGAATAATGCAAGGTTTGTTATGAATTAAATATTAGAAACCTTAACGCAGCGGCCAATAAGAATTATTTGCCTTATTAAAGCAGCAGAAGACGCTGATTAAATTTTCATTGCATTGCAGTCTTTTTCCCATTTCTGCTTTCAATTCATCATTCTAATGTATGAAAGGCTTGCCGAATAATGGCATGGGGACTTAATTTCTGGAATGCAAATATGGCAAAGAAAATACCATAAATACCCTCCCAGAAAACATTAAACAGTCAGTTCTAATTAAGTGAATACTAACTAAGTAAATATTCTCTTAAAAGGAAAAAAAAAAAAATCAAGATATCAAGAATTCCAAGAAGGAAAACTCTAGAAATAAAGGCACACAAAAATTAAAGGGAGTTTTGATTATCTGGATTTCACAGGAGGAAAGTAAGTATGGTTAAGCAATTGAGTTTTCAGGTACTCCAAGAAATCTCTGTGTTTATGAGTAAGTATCAGAAGCCCCAGCCGTGTTTTGATTAACTGCGGCTGCAGTTGGTAGGTGCTGAGTAAATCCACTCCGGTGCGTGCCAGCTGTAGCGAGGCTGCTCCAAGTCAGGTGATCCAGATGTGTTAGTTTTATAAAGCAACACAGTGCAATAGTGCTCAGTGTACTGGTCTGGCACCCTGCAGAAGCAGAATTCCTCCAGGGGGAAGAAGGCTCTCCTGGCACGGGCACTCGGGAAGGCGGCCGGGTTGGCGCTCGCACGGCGGCACCGCACACGGCACCGGGAAAGCGGCCACACGGAACCTGCATCCCCGTGTCCTATCCTGAAGGTTGTTCACGTTTCTGCCTTAATGTGCATCAGGAAGAAAATGAACTTCAAGTATCCATTTCCCCTAGAGAAAATCTCTTCCCTGAAACTCTGCAACTAATGAAATGGGGATCTATAAATAGCAGCATCATTACCATGAGAGCACTTGCTTTGTGCCCGGCTCTGCCTCTGACCCTCTTTACACTAATAACCAGTGGGCTTCCATTGCATTCCTCCATAGGATGATCAATATTAGGACAGTTAAAATGTGATGTACATTTAAGCCACGGGGTGTATTTACTCACCGGCTTGCTCAAACGCGGACCACAATGCAGCGGGTCCTGCCTTTCCCTGCTCACCCGTTCTACAGAATTCCTTATTGTCTCAAACGAGGAGAGAGCTGCTCTGGAACTCCTCTGACGGTACCAAGACGCACGTCGTGACAAGACAAAAGCCATAACACACCTGAAACGTTCCCTCATGAAATCTCTCGATGAACCTCATTAAAATGGTTACTCCATTCCAAATATTATCTACTGAGGCACCACTGTAGTAAACTCTTCCTAAATTGTGCAAGTGAGCATTTAATCAGGGAATGCAATGGTTTAGAAGCGTGGTTTAGGTCTAGTCAAACCCCAGCATTTTCCAGTTATGATGGATCCTTTCCAAAAGTTAACTGTCATTTAATTTCACTGTGTACTGTAAATTCAAGTATCCTAAAGGACAATGCAGTTTGTGAATCCGGGTAAAAAAGAACTATTTATTAGTTGCCTATGGAATATTCTGCTACTGCGTATAATTTATTGATACTGATATATTTATGCTGCCCTTCATTAAAGGTAAATATTCAGTTACATTTGCATCTCACATATACAAAGAGTTCAATTGTTCTGCTAATTTCATATCTCTTAAAATAAATATGATAAAACGTTCCAGTGGGTGGATGAGTTTAAAGGCTTTTATTCTCTGTGACAAAATTATTGATGACAACATATCATAAATGGCACTTACTCCATATACACATGTCACAAGAAAATGTAAAATATTAGAACAGTTATGCATGCAGGAACATTTACTTTTTAAATGAAAATATAACATCCCAATTTTAAAAACCATGTGGTTAAATCAAGAGAATGCATATAGAGAAAACAGAGGACATGAAATTCCACACGTGTTTGTGCTGATTTTCTTTTTGCTTACAGGTACTACACAGGTACTCAGATGTGATTGACTTTATTTAAGCCACAAAACACTGAGTCCCCCAGCAAAGCCCAGACAAATGGCACAGCCACACACAGCTCACAGCGCGCTGCCGACTGCTCTGGCTCCCAGAGGTACTTGTTCAGTGGCATTTTTTTTTCTGTTTGTTATCACCCTTTAACTTATTAAATATTAAACCAGCTCAGAAATCTGCATTTAATATCAAAATCAGCAGTCAAAGCCAGTAAAATGTATTTAGAAGATCCTGTGCTGGCCAATTGTGCTGGTGTGACTCCAGAGGCTGCACCTCTGCTGAGCACACTGTTATCTGCTCCAGACAGCAGTGGGGGATGTTTGGAACACTCTCCCAGGATGAAGACTTGCATGTTCCAATCTTGTTTAAATCATCCAGACATACCTCTGAGAGCCTAAAATGGGTTATTGCAAATAGCATGGGTTTTTCTATTTTAATATGATTAATATTGTAAGACACACAAAGATATATGAAAGCAAAGATTTAAGAGAAATAAACTGAGGAAGTAAAGCTTGTAAAATACAACCAACACCCTCTGAAAATACCAGGCAGCAAAGGTTGCAATTTAAAGGAAGCAGAACTCTCAGCACATGGTGGGGAGAGCAATGGCATTTTTACTGGGGCTGAAAACCAGAAGTGTTTGCTGATCTGTGCCAGCAGCTGAACTTTTGGGCCTATTTGTAAATAAAATCAAAATTGCAACTTCAGGTCCATGGATTCCCCTTGCCGTGGGCCTAAGGCGGAGGAATAGGCAGGAGCTGGGCGCTTCCCACAGCCGGGATTTGGAGAATTTCAGAGTTAAATAAAGCAGATTTGTAACTGGCAGGATCCTCTCAGCACCGACGTGGTTCTTGCTCTGAGGCAGCCGATGGAGCAGAGCTGCTCAGCGGCACTTGACAACAGCAGTGCTCCCACAATTGTAACCCTCAAATCCAATCAATCCTTGCTCTTTGCATTTCAAGCAGCTCCTGGCTGCCACTGCCTGAAGATAACTATTTTACCACCTCTGTCATGCCTAATTAACAAGTCAGATGTACAATTTAGAAATTTTGCAATTAACCTGCTAAAATATTGCTGGAGGATGCTAATTGTTATGCCAGTTGCCATAAAAGCTCATTTGCATAACTTATGTGTGAAAAACAATTATGAGCGGCGTTCACAGACGCGGTCCACAAACTGCTCCTAGCTACGGATGAGAGGGCCACAAAAACACTTAATTCATTGCCCACAAAATTATGTTCCCCCTTTTCTTAAACAGCATCTGTTTTGTGAAGCCATATTCATAGAAAATCCCCAAATCAACAATTAGGAGCATATGTAAATGTGCGATTACAGTTCTTTTTCTTCCATTGACAAGTTCCCGCAGCCGTGCCGGCGCGGCGCGGGGCGGTGCGGGCTCCCCGCGCCGGGCACTGCCCGGGAGCCGCCAGCCCGACGGCGCCCGCGCCGCTATCGCCTCCCCGCAGCCGATCACTGGGGGCCACTTTAACAACAAAGAACCTAAAGTCAATTGTTTCTCCAGTGAATGGGCGTCTGTTCTCAGCATATATTTACCCAGGCGTTCAGGGCAGATTTTTACCATTAAATTGGAGGCTGTAGAACATGGTTGTTGTACAAATATTTACATTAGTGCTGACCACAGCCTTATTGCGGCGCTCGGAGAGAACAATATCGCCAGCTCCGTCGCCCCGGTTTGGAGGCCCGAGGCTCGCTCCCGGCCACAAAGCCGGAGCGCCGCTCGCCCTGCCCGTGGAGCAATCAGCTAATTCCATCGGACAGGAGCCGGTGCACGGCATTTCCATCAGGCCCCACCGTGCCACAGTTTTAGGGCGGGAAAACAAATGTCCGTTTTTTGTTTCATGGAAAACGGGACGTGGACTCTGTGGGATTTTGGGTGTCCTTTCAAACAGGCAGTTCACTCAGCAAGTGCTCCCAGCCCAATAAATACGACTAAACTAAATAAGAACTTGAGTCTGGAGCCCCGCAACACACAGCCGAGTGGTGCAGCACTGATGACATCACGCCACTACACAGCAAGATGATGTCACTTGCACCTCTCCAGAATATTAGAGATTTAAAAGTTACATAACAATCTCGGTGATTAAACAGCAGCTGTTATGATAATCAGTCAGTAAAAGGAAATGGATTTATTTAGTGTTAGCAACTACAATATTATTAGATGCTGGGTATATTGAAAGGAAGAAATATTTACTTTACTGAACACAAAACACTATAAATTTAGGTAAACCGAAATTAGTTCATGTAATACACTGACATCCAAGAATTTATGTATAAAGAGTCTATCATTTAATTTTCAGACATTCAATTTCTATACTTGGTCACAGTCAAAAGGTCAAGAACCAACAAGTCAATAAGTTCCCAAGCTCCATATTGATATCACATCACTGCCCTAACAAGTGGAGGGGAAGCAAGAAATAATTCACAAAAAAAATTCTCATCTGCCTTTGGAGGGCAAATCTCCCCCAGCGTCCCACACCAGTGCTGGGTACCCAGAGAGCCCCCCCAGTGCCAAAACCTCCCCAGCCCTGTGGCACTGGAGGCATCGGGCAAGGCTGTGGTGCCAGCCCGATGGCACCACAGCCGGCGCCCACTCTGCCATCCTCAGGCTTCCTTTCCCCTCTTCACCCAGTGCAACATGAGAAAGAAATACGAGGTAGAAAAGCTGATAGTTCCCTCTCTATTTGAATATCAAGTGAAATCCTAAAAATCCCTCCACTGCATGTTATTACCAAGTGTATCTCCAGGTTTTATAGTGACAGGACTGTGCTATAATTTCTGAGAAATCCTCGGCATAAAGCTCCATAAACCCAACCACTCCTGTAATGTATCGCCTTATCTAGTGCACAATCATTTCCACAACTTTTCATGTTAGTATAATTTGTACAAAAATGGTAATAAATACATCCTTGAAGTCAAATAAGAATCATTGCACAATCTACTGTAACTTGTTCTTACTAGTGACAGTCAATCACGCTACCAGGATCTCACATGAAAGAAAATAAGCAAACATTTGGGTGTTCTGTAATTACAAACCTCGCTAAAAGCATGCTTCCTTCTTTAATCAACAAATATAAGAAAGTGTGTCTGGCACAGCCTTTTGAGTGTGCCAGCCTGCCTTGAACAGCTACTGTGCAAGGAGAGCACCGATCCCCAGCGATGGGAGCAAACCTTCTCCTTCTGTACTGAGCAAGCCAACCACCAAGGCACGAAACCCTGATATCCTTTAAGCAGAGGTCTAACCATGTAGTAAAAAAACATTCCTGATTAAAGCCAAGAAAAGAAGAAGTCTAAGGAAAGCATAATTTCTTCATCTCCAGGAGGTACGACTCATCTGCGGCCAGAGTGGAATGAAGCGGATTCTGTAAGTTTACCTCTGACATAACAATTTTAATTAAACCCAACACTTGATAAAAATATTCCTTTTTAACACACAGCACCAAGTCAACAGAACAAAAAATCAGATGGATAGCATTCCCATTTTAGATGTGAGAGAAGGAAGCTCTTGCATTCAGTTCCATGAGGCAGTGGCCGAGCTCGGGGTCTGCCCTACCGAGGTCACCACATCGCTCCTCCCTCAAAGGGAAGAAGGTCTCTCCCCTAGTCAACAGCACACCATGACTCAAACCAGCAGTGCCAGGATTTCCTCTCCAGCACCATCTTCTCCTGAAACAATGCCATCAGGGGTCTACTGGTAAAGTTAAGGTCGGCTTCAGAACATTTTCATTACTTAGTTCTTTTGTTCAACAATCTGAAACCCAAAGTGAGCAGCTGGAGCCCAGCAACGCTTCCTTTTGCTGCCTGTGAGAACTGACTTTGCAGTATCGGGTGATGTTTTGTTCCTTCCAGTATCAAAAAGGTTCACTATGACAACTAAAGTTTTGGATTATACATTGCTGATGGGATTCTTTGGGCCAAGCTCTGGGGAGCTGTGGGCGACCAGGGACGTCGTGCTTCCCGTGAGAACGGCACTGGGGCCCTTTGTTGGGGGCGAGCAGGGCGGGCGGGCGCCGAGGGCGGGCACGGCGGGCAGGGACCCGCAGCGCACGTGCCACTCGTCCTGCGCCGACTGAAAACCCCCGTGGCTCCGGGGACAGCGCCGTGCTTTGTGTCTCATGTGGTTCATGTTAAAAATTTCCCAACAGTGATAGACTTCAGCTGCCAGGATCAGGGAGAGCATGTGCATCCAGCATGAACAGCCCCCGCACGCAGCTCTGGGCCATTTTTTTATCCTTTTTCCTTTCTTTTAAATAACTATTGGGGCTCATAACAAGCACTGTCACTCCAGCACTGCTCCCCTGATTGACTTTGCGACAATGATCTGTGGAGGAGATGGGCACTCAAACAGCCACTCTGCTGCACTCAGGCAAAGAGGACTAGAGAGGCTCGGGTTAGGTTTGCTTTGGGTTTATTTCTTGCTAGATTTTTGTTCAGTTTCCAGAATTACCTCTCTGATTTTTTAAAAAAGTGTTGCAAAACCAAAACTAATCACAAAACTGTAGTAAAGCAACTCAGAGGCTGAATGAAAACCACACATACACACACACACCCAAACTCCAATCCTCAAAAAACAAAGGAAAAATTGATCAGAACATCTCATCTTTGAGCCATCCTGGAGCATCTTGCTACAGCAGAGGTCTCAGCACAGTGATCTTATGTATCATATATGCTCTAATAAATAGGTTCAATGAGTTGAGTTAAGGGCAGAGTTTAACTATTAACTCTAAATTCCCTCACTCTTATGGCTGTAAGTCAATCCCTTAATGTTACTTTAACACAATTTCTGACAGTTGAATAAAATCTATGGTCAATATTACAACCCCTTCTTTCCTAAAGGAAGGAAAATACATGTGTGATTTGCATCAGAAATGGTGGGAAAGCTGTGGGTGAGTGGGGGTGACAAATGTGCACAGCCCTATTGGCCAGGAATCCGAGCCTTCCATGTGCCTTCAGCTAGCTGGGCCCTCACACCAATCCCCAAAACAACAGAACTGGCAAAACCACCTCCACACAGGTACAGCTCTCAGCACAGCAGCTGTGAGCAGGCAGAGACATTAGAATACAAAGCTGTAAGATATATCTAAAATAATCCCACAAAAATCAGATGACACAAAGAATTCTAATACTTTCCTTTTGTTAAGATACAGTAACTGAGAATACAATGAAATTCTTCATGTTCAGTATCTCCCATTAGATCAATTAATATTCAGAGAAAGGCTTTAACATGAAGTTTAAATAATCATAGAAGGAGAAAAAGAACCACCAATGTTCTAGAAGCTTCTCTAGACCTTTCAATCAATTTTATTTATATGCAAAACCAAGAGAAACTCAGAAAAAACAAAGCTCCTCCTGATGCTAAAGCTCTCAATTTACTGACAGGCAAATGGCTTCATGCTGCCACTTAATCTCATTTCTTGCATAATGCCCTCTAATTAGCATATCAAAGTGAATTAATACTTCTAGGGCATTAGCAATGGGAAAATCTGCTCCAGGCTTCACAATAGCAGTTAAGCAAGAGCCAAGAAATCCTCAAAAACACCACAAACCACTTTGCATTGCAAAACTGTTCAATTTATTTATCCTCTCTCTCTAAACACTTTTACCGCACACTGTTTTACTACTGTTCACCAAACAAAATGATAATTGCCAAAGTTACCAGCATCTGTAATGCCTGTTTAGAATCTTAATTTAGATTGTGTACTTGAAGCTCTCTAGATGCTTCCATTGACCCCGTCATACACCACAGGACATACTGGAAAACTGTTTTTCTTTTAAAAAATGCCGTCAGGATAATATTATTAAATAACCTTTCCCACTTACAATAAATGATTAAAAATTAAATAATCTATGACAAAGCCACCTGCTGGACAATGAGGAATGAGAGATTGGCTTTAAATGTTGATGCATGACTGAAGTATAGCAAAAGGGTTTGACCTGTAAACACATGATGCAAACCCACCTCCCTTCCAGGTGATGGATTTGTATTACATGGGATATTCAGTGATTCACATTGTTGCAGTCCCTGAGACTGTGCAACACACATTGAACTGATCATTAACAAAAGAACTGAAACACCTAAAAGAGCATAAAATTAAAGTAAGTGCATAATGATTTTTACTATATGCTTTTATGCAAAACATGCTAGTTTCATTCAATTCCTGATGCAATAAACACATTCGAGCTGTTACAGTCAGAGAGCAGAGCTTTTCTCCTTTAAAAAATGTTTTCAGAATCTACATTCAATCACAGGTCACTTTGCAAAATATAAATTGTAATTTATAAACAAGGTCTAAAAACCCCTGAAACTTCATCACCTTAGGGCTCTGCAGAAGTCTTTAAAAATAGAAATAGACCACTGAGGGGAAAAAAAAAACTAACACCCAAACCCTACCTCCCAACACCAGTACTCCCACCCTAAGCCCAGGAAGGGCCTGGAGCACCTAAGGAAGGCCAATAACAAAGACTAGAAGAAAATGCCGGGGGGCAGTGGGGTTTCTGCATTTCTGTTTGCAACACGAAGGGGGGGAAAAAGTACAGTACCAACAAAATAAATTATGCCGGATATTTATCTGGCGCTTCGAGCCTTCCTACAGAATGTGCATTACTGAAAAACACAGTGTTGAAGGACCAGGCTGCATTACCTTTCCTATTTAATTCCCTGCTTCCTCCCTCAGTCCCGGCAGCACGATGGAGGAGCTCTAATGTCCAGCTGAGCTGCACAATTCATCTGTTTGGCTGATGAACTACTCCAACTCTATAAAAGCATGAACTGTAAGAGCTGACAGAAACTTTAATAATTTATATTAAATATTGATGTGAATTATTTACTCCATTCACACTTAAAGCCAGGAATTGCCTACCAGAGAAAAGCAAACGTGACAAAAGGTCAACACGCTGGTGAGAAAAGGCAGGCGGTGTCAGGCATGTGTTATCTGAACCATGCTGATCACCTTGATAAGCGAAGAGCATTAAACATGACTGCTGAGCAAACAAACAAAGCATTCCTCTCAGGGTGTCAATCGCGGCGCTCCGACAGCCCGGGCTCAGCGCGGCGCCGGGCGCGCAGCTCCGCTCGGGGCTCCGCTGCTTTGGGCTCGCTCGCACGGAGCCACATCCACTCCTGCCGCCCGGGAAAATATTCATCCAGCCATCATGGGCACCATGTGCAAGGAATTGAAAAACAGCCCAAAATCTGAGGGCACGTCCAAACCGGACCGCCACGCGCTCCGCTCCCTAATTATTAATACAGCCTTCATTCAGATTTAAATATTGCGGTGCATTTGTAACAATTTAGAGTGTCTAATTCTGCTTATATTTGTCTACGCTAGGCTGCAAATATCATTATATTAATGCTTCACACAAATCAATGTTTAAATTGAAAAAAGACAGCATAATATCCATATCATACAACTTTACCATTGAAAGCAGCAGGAACAGAGCTTGATAAATGTGTTAAATCCTGTATTAAAAAAAAAAAAGGACTGTTTTGCAATCCCTACGTGCCATGATAATAATTTATCTCTGAATGCAAAAAATCCTTAACTTACAACAAGCATCCTAAAATACACCACACGGTAACTGCTATAATTTGGTATTTTCAGATAAGCAAGAAAATGTATAGAATTCAAAAATAAATGGAAGAACATGAAAGACAGCTATAAAATAAATAAAATAAAATAAATAAAACAAAATAAATCCCTGCTCCTGGCTAAATTAGTATTGACAAGTAGGGCCAAATTTATCCCCTACAGAGGGGGAAAAAAAATCTCTGGAACCACTAATCTCAGTACTCAAGGTGAAGATGGATATTTAAATGCAACAAGGAGCACCAGCAATGGGATGCGCTGATGGTAAGGTGCAGTCTCAGGTTCTGAGAGACGAAATACCACAAATTTCTCTAATGCCCATAATCACCAAATCGCCATTTTCTCAACTAGAGAAGTGCCCTGGTAGAAATCCACCACAGAACCAGGCTGCTGATAATGAATGTGTTAGAAACAGATGACCAAATGACAACCAAGACATTTTATTCAATTTATTTTTTCCTAGTAGGACATTTATGAAGAAAAGCAATGTCATTGCCATAAGGACAGTGCAAACGACCAAACGTTCTGCTGCACAGCACCATTTGTAATACATCTGCTGGCAATTAAAAAAATACATTCAGAAGTACAACCACTGGGTCAGTGACAAACCTCGGTACTGAAGCATGAGATGGAAGCAAAAGCTAAACAATTTAAGGTGAGCTGGATGCACATAAACGCCCAGCACTGACTTCTTCAGGTAGTCAGGGAAAAACAAAATACGTATTTAGCCGCTCAAAAAAAAAAAAAAAAAAAAAAAAACAAAAAAACAAACAGGACTGCAGATAAATATTTTAAAGAGCTAAAGTAAGCAACAACAATAACATCCCAGCTGATATTTAGAAAATAGCCAAAATGCACACACACACTCCCACACACATACACATCCATATATGTATGCTATTAGTGCCATTTCATTGTTCCATCTGAGTCCTCTCCTGCTCCGGCAGGGTTACAGTGTATTACTGAGAGTTCTTCGCACTAAACCTTCGCTGAAAAGTTGCAATTTGTGCAGTGCAAGGGCAGAGTGCTGCGACTGGCTTTTCCAGCCCCACGGTGCCGACAGGGGTTAACATTTCCCAACTGTGCCAGAGCCACGCAAGGCAGGCTGCTCCAAGGAGTCCCCTCGCCGCGGGTTCCAGGCTCTGCAGCATATTGACAAGGGGCGTTCCTGAGCACCCGGCCCAGGTCATCAATAAGGAGCTTTGCAGCCAGGCGGGCCCGATGCAGCCCTTTAATCACAGGGACGGCAGCGCACGGCTATTTACAGTTGTAGCAATAAAAATAAAGGTAACCTACACGGGAACGGCCAGGAATTAACCCCGTGGCTAACATGCAGTTTGTCTGATTTTCAGAGCTTTTTTATTCATTCTTTAACACCAAAAATCTATGCAAGGGGAGAACGTTCTTAATGAACATTTTCGTCCTCTCTCTTTAGACGTAAAAAATAGTTGCAGCAGCCCGAGCAGCCGAGCAGGCCTTTGCTTCCCCTGCGGACACCTCCTGCAGTCGAGAAGTTCATTAAGTTTTATGATCTTCCCAAGTCAGTCCTGCTTATAAGCCTCACAAAGGCCACAAATCTGGCAAACCATCATGTATGCCATTAGGCTTTACTAGGAAATGAATGCTATTTAGGGGTGGTGGTGACAGTAAATTCGGGGTTGGTTGGCAGCTATCATTGTTGCTGCTGGACTTGGGAAATAAATAAATAAATAACTGTAGATATGTGCACCGTTATGCACATGAATTCAGACATTTTTATAAATGTGTGATCCTGTCTCTACAAATTACTTTTAAAGACAAAACCCCAAATTATCTATCAGCACAATCCAGGACCTAATAATATGTTGCTCCATTGGGAAATAATTGCAATTCTCTAAGACATTTTAAGACTACAAGAATTAATATATTTTCAACTTCTTTCTCCAATGAATAACCAAGACCCCAGGCTGAGCAACATCCTGGAGGAAGCTTAATAAAACCACCAGTCTGTAGGTGTTTTAGTCAGTAAAAAAGAGCTATTAAAAAAAACAAACAATGGCCCCAATCAGCTTTTGCTTCCTTCTGGCAGGACATGAGGAAACGAGTGTGACACAGGTATGCAACAGATGTGAGCGTTTGCCCAGTGACACCTCAGAGAGCGGGCAAAGCACAGCCAAAAGGAGCCACCCGCTCCTCACTCCCTTATCTTCCTGTTCATTGGAGGGGCTTCGGAAGAACTCTGGTATAATTTTTCTTTGAACTAATTAAAGCCAGAGGTGGCAGTTTCTTTATGAACACCGTGCTACCTTGTGGTTGCCTCTCAGAATACACACAGCTATTAATAGCTGTAAAGCACTTAAATGTATTATGCAGCACTTTTGAAAATGTTAAAATGTTAAAAAAGAAATGTCAGGCTAAATTCAGTAACTCAGTGATTTGCTTTGTACATGGTAAATACCTCACAGGGAGAAAAAATAAAAATCTTCAGCTCCTGACCCTGTGTGAGGCTTTCAGAAATGAGATGCATCCATTAACCCTTGCTGTGAAGTGACAGAGTGGCTCCATGCAAACTGAGGATTCCTCCTTGTGCTCTCTCCCATCCAGTCTCACAAAGTCCTCGCTGACTGTACTAAAAACTACTAACATGCAAATAAATACATAATTCAATATAAAAATCAGATGACCTGTTTCTGAACAGACATGACTTCCTCACCTCTGGAGGAAGAGAGCGATGAAGCCATCACAGCAATTCCCACACCCAGGTAAACTTTGGTTGTGATCAGGAAGAATTAGAAGCCAGCACATGACCCCATGGGAGGCAGGTTTAAGCACCTGGTGATTGTTGGACCACAGACAATGCAGAGCCCTAGGTGGAGATGGGGACACCTCTGCTTTAACTGCATCTCAGACCCTTCCTCCAGCTTCCAGTTTAGAATTGTTTGAGACATTCCCTCCGAGAAAAGCTTCCAGAAAACAGGCTACAATTTATTTTCACGTTTTGTTTGCTTTAGCACACTAAGTAAAGCTTGCACAGACATTTCACCTCAACTGAGAGACCCCGGGTGAAGGTCCTTTTCTGGGAAGAGTTTTTGGTGGAGGTGTGGATCCATCTCCATCAATCACTCAGAGCATTAATCGTGTCCCTCCCGTGCTGCGGGGCTGGCAGGAGCTCGCCTTTGGGCAGGCAGACGCCTTCACTCTTTGTTGGTTCTCAGCGATCTCACAAAAGAGAGATAACTTGAAAACTTGCTCGACTTCTTGCGGCACAAATGCAGGATCCCAACTCACAAGTTATCACTGAAACACCCTGAAAGGTTTCAGACCACAGAGCCTCTCGTCAGGTTCCCCCTCGCTTGCGAGACGGCGGCGGCCTCACAAACACCCTGTGCCGGTAATCCCACTGCTGAAAGGACTCGGGCTTTCTTCGCAACTCACCTCTGACATGTGGCTGACTACACTTGCCTTTCAAAACACTGAGGCTAAGCCCTCTGCAAATAAAGTGACCGCGGGACCTACGCCTGCCTCCTTAATTGAAATGTGCCTCCTGCAAATGTCTAACACCGAGGGCAGGTTGCTCTCTGGCTCCGGAGCAGGATGGGCAGAGAAGTTTAGGGCAAGGCAGGAAACAAACACAAGCCGAAGGAAAGGGGTTACGAGCCGGCCGAGGTGGAACGTAGGTAGGTGGGAAGGGAGAGGGATCATTCCCCTTATCCCGGGTAATATAATGCAACATAAAGCAGAATCAATCTTAATATTCACAACACAGTCAATACCCTAGTGCTTAGCTGTCAGCAGGAACTGAAGTGGATCCCCGGTAGCAAAGAAACCCTTGGACATAAAGCACCATAATTCACAGAGAACCGCTCACTCCGGGCTCCACGGCTCAGATTTGCAATGATTTCACGTTGGGTTGTTTTCGTCCAGGTTTATTTTTTCAGTGTGGAATTAAGCAGAACGTTATTGAGTATCACATAGAGCTAAAAAGCCAGGCAATGGCTTAAGCTATATGTGAATAATTGGCTATTCATTTTTAAATCCAGTCATACTAAATGTTTTTGTTATTGTTAAATGTTTTTACTATTGTTAAATGTTCTTATTGTCATTAAATATTATTTTCACTAAATATCCTTGTTCTTGTAATACAAAGCAGAATACTTTGCAAATTTTCTTCTTTAAACAAACAAACAAAAAATTCTATAAATTCAGTGATGTGAAAAAATTGCAAAAAATCTCCTAAAATGCCCACAAGAAAAGCACGGAGTTTACTCCTGTCGCGTTAATGTAGACGAATAAAAAACCGCACTTTTGCGATGATTTTTGAGAATTTTGGCGTTTAAAAACCCAACGCCCGTGAGGCGCCGGAGCAGCGCCGGGCACAGGAGCGGGGTCGGGGCGCCCACGGCGGGGCCGCCTCGGGTTCAGCTCGGCGCCCCCGCCCCTCACAGAGCTCGCGGTCCGGTCCCGGGTTAAATCCCGCGGTCACACCGCCCCAGCATGTCTTTCACACACCGTCTGACGGTAACACGGCAGCGCGGGCGCTCCGGGGCCGCGGGGGCCGTGAGGGGGGACCCCCGCGCCCTTTCACGGCGCTCCCGCCGCCTCAGGAGCCGCCGGGTGCCCCCGGCCCCGCGGGGCTTCCCCGGCCCGGCCCGGCCCGGCCCCCGCCCCCGGCGGCGTGAGGGGCGCCGGGCCCGGCGCGGCGCGAGGCGGGAGCGCTAAGATGGCTGCGGCGGCGGCGGCGCGGGCGGCCCGTACCTGTTTTCTCCTTGATCTCGCAGAGGACGCTGAACAGGGCGGGTTTCATCCTGTGGCAGTTCAGGGCGTGTTTCCTGCAAGAGAGCACAGGACAAGCGGTTAGCGCCGGGCTCCAGCAACATGGCGCCGTCCCCAGCCCCGCGCTGGGGCCGCTCGCCCCCCGGCCGGGGGTCCCGGGGCCGCGGGCAGCGAGGGCCGGCCGGAACCTCCCTCAGCCCGCTTCGCCTTCATGCGGAATTATCTTTGTGCAAACACCGCCCGAACGAGGGGGAAAAACCACCCCCCTCGTCCCCGTCCTGCGATATTAGAACTGATTTATTAAGGAGATTGGGGAGAGGGGGGGGAGGTGTACAGAGTTAACATTGTTTTTGTATTTATTGTGATTTAATACAGCCAGGGTTTGGTTTGGGTTTTATTCACACACACACACCCTCTCCTGCAGCAATATCTGGTCAGATTTATAATTCATCTGCTGCCACTTTGAGACAAGAAAAGAAAGAAAGAGGCAAAGTTGTACTTTGAGGGATGGCCGGACAGACAGACGGATGGACGGCGGCGCAAAGGCCGGTATCCACCGGACAGTGTCCAGCGGGAGCGGGCAGGGACCAGCCACAGCCTCCCGCACCACAGTGACGGCAGAACCATCGCATACTTCTACATTTATCATATCTTTCTTTTTTTTTTTTAAGGAAAGAAATCATTAAATAGCAACTTGGCTCTGCCTTGGCTGCTGGTAATTTCTCTTACGGCCCCAAGAAGTTGCTCTTAATTGTGAGACTCCGGGTCTCTGCAGAGGAGCAGGAAGGAGAGAAACAAAAACCACACACACACACCAAAAATAATTTAAAAAATAATAATATTAATAATAATTTTTTTAAAAGACAAGGTTTAATTAGACGAAACCAACTTTGCTTGTGCCTCATCCAGGCTTTGGTCAGTGATGGTCATGATCTGATGGAGGATGTCGCCGATGTCCTGCTTCCTGCCGTCGCCGTCAGCCCCTTCGTGTCCGTGGGGAGGCGGCAGGGCCATGCCCCCCTGCACCGAGTGCCCGGCCAGGTTCACGCCGGCCAGAGTCTGCAGCATCCTGGACTGATCGTCCATGGCTCCGGGCCGGGCCGCGCTCCGGGCGGTCACGGCAGCGCCTGCCCCGCTCAGTCCCAGTGCCGCGCTCCTGACCGCGCTCTGCACACACACCACGAAAAAAGAGAAAAAAAAAAAAAAAAGCCAAACAAAACAATAACAAAAAAAATGTAGTATTTGTGTTTTGACCGGATCTCAGCTGTTTATTCCACTCTCTTCTCCTTCCCAGGGCAGTAAATCACTCTCTTCTTTAGTTACAATCTTCTTTCATCATCATCATATTGGTGCCTCGGATAAATGAGCTGAGCAGATTTCTGTGAGGTTTTCCTGGTACAATCTTCCTCCAAAGCTTTTTTTTTTTCCTTTTTTATTTTTATTGTTGCTTTTTATGTCTTTCCCCACTTGTCCAAAAATCTTCTTTGCAAAAAGGCAAAATTAAAAAAAAAAATTAAATACAAAATCAAAAAAACTCGCTTTCAAATCCTTCAGAAGTTGGGAGGGTGCAAACAGCAAAAACCACAACAAACCAGCGAACACCCCCACCCCCAAATTGCAACATAAAAAAGCCAAGAAAACACAATCACAGAGGGAAAAAAAAAAATTAATCGCCCTCCCCCCCAAATAACAAACGATCCCAAGTCTGTGCACGGGGGTGAGACAGCAGCAATCAAAAGTTTGAACTTGTGCAAAGAAAAGAGCGGAAATAACGGGGAAAGAACTGTAAAAAAATTAATTACACACTCTCTGCAAAGCAATGTGCAAAAATATCGGCCCGCCGGAATTTATGAGCCCCGCGCCCGGTGCCCGCGCGTGTTTTATGTTGTTTGATGGCCGCTCCGGTGAGGGATTGACAGGCTGCCAACGCCACTCACTCACCGCAGACGTGTCACCCTGTGAAGGAGCCGAGCGGCGCGCGAGAGGGAGCGGAGCGCCGGCCCCGCCCCGCCCGCCGGCCCCGCCCCGCCCGGCCCCGGGCCCGCCCCGCCGGGCGGTCCCTTCGCCCCGCCCCGCCCCGCCCGGCGCGGGGCCCCGCCCGCCCCGGTCCGCGCGCGCGGCCCTCCCGCCGGGCCCAGCGGCGCCCGCGCTCCCGGGGGCGGGGGGGGAGGCGGTGGTCTAGTGCAGGAGCGACGGGCGCGGCGGCCAATCGCTGTGAGGGGGGGCGAGAGCTGGCGGCGGCTTTGCCCAATCAGCGCGCGCAGGGGGGTGCTGTACCCGCCCGCCCCACCTCGGGCCCTGCCCCCGGCTGAGGAACTTGTGATTGGGCCGTTCGAACGGTGGTGTGGGCGGGGCGATCGGCAGGGCGCCGCCCCCGTTGCCGTGGTGACGGCGGGCCGGGCCCGCGCCGTCCCCCGGGCAGGGCCCGGTGCCTCCGAACTCCCCCCGGCGCAGGATGAAGGGTCCCGGGCCGGTCTGCCGAGGCCCGTGCCTTGAGCGTGTCCCCGCGGAGGAGCTGCGGTACAGACCGGGAGCCTTTGGCACAGCCCACGGCTCAGGCCGTGCGTTACTGGCGGTCATAGCAAATTATCTTTTTGTAAATCTGCACAGAACCGCGGAAATGGGAGAGAATAAAGCACAGGCACCAAGGGTCATTACGAGCTCATTCTCTTAAGAGACACCTGTACATCGCTGCCATCCCTCCTCCGACTGTCCTCACGTGGGACACTGCCCTGTGCACTCCAAATTCCTCCAGTCCTGGTCCGTTTTTCTCACACTTTGGGTGATGTCTAACACAGCTGCCCCCATAGAGGCCTCTTAGGGAAGGCTGCTCTAGGGGCAATGGGCAGCCACAGCAGCAGTTAAACGATCCTTAATGTGCTGAATGTGCTCTGTCTGCGATGGACGATCTCAGTGGAGCCATGCCCAAACTCATCCTCTGACCTGCCTGGTGGTCTGGCTCATGCCTCAGTCTTGGCATGGGCCAAGCAGAGCTCCCGGCTCCCCCAGTCCCAGCTGGCATTGCATCCGACACCGTCACTTGGGCCCTGGATGTCACTGGAACCCTTTCAGGCCAGGGTCACGAGTGGCTGGTGCTGATGGAGATGGCTCCTGGTCAACAAATCTGTGCTCTCACTGTCTCCCCATGCAATTAGTGAATTCATTCACATTTCAATTATCTAGCATCTTAATTATTCCACCATTGTCTGTCTTGAGCCAGTGAGTTTTCAGGGTTTTCCAGTTTTACTAAGAATGCTACCCCAAAGGCATTTAAAACTGATATTATTGTGATTATTTCACCGATGCATTTGAAAATGGAACAGGGCTCCCTGGCCCCTGCAGGAACCTGCTGGGCCTCACCACATCAGCAGAAAGCTGCTGTTCTGGGTGATTTTTGTACTGTTTTAGGAGGCTGAGTCCAGTCACTCCAGAGCTCTGGGCTCTTCCAGCTGCAACCAGGCACTCCCTGTGAGATGCCCTGTGCTGGGGCAGCTCCAGCTCCTGCTCTCACTCTGCACTGCCAGTCACTGCTACCTGCTCCTCACAGGCCCTTGGTGGCACTTGTGCCGGGCTGTCCACTGTCCCTCTCACAGGCAGCTGCTTTTTGATGTGTGCAGCTGCTGAGACTGCCACGTTAGGCTCTCCTCAGGGATTAACAAGTCTCCTTACTTCCACAGGAAACTGTGGAGCCTGCACCAGCAAGTCTGGAAGGTGACAGGGACACACAGCCAGGAACAGGAACCCTGGGAACAGCTGGGAACACCTGCAGCTCCAGGAGGCCGCGGTGGTGGCCGTGCGGAGACAGCCCCGAGCCCCAGGTACCCCAGGGACGCTGCTCACGGCCTGGGGCACGGGCAGCACCGACCGTCTGCGGGGGGGTGTTGTACACCGAGCGCTACCTGCGCACTTCGCTTTAAACGGCACAGTGCTTTTATTGCAAATAAAAACTGGAAATAAAACTGGTGCGCTCCCCGTGAGAAAAGCCTCCTGTGTGTCGCCGTGCGCCACCGCGGAGCGTCGCGCGGCCGCGGGTGATAAGGTACCGACCCGGGGCACCACGGGCTGGGCGGCCGTGCCCACCGGAGCCCGTGACCCGCCTGCGGCCCGGCCCGGCCCGGCCCGGCCCGGCCATCCCGCGCTGCCGGTGCCGCCGCCCCGCCCGTTCCGCGCCGTCATTTCCGCGGCCGCGGCGCTTCCGGGTCGTGCGCAGCCCCGCGCCCGTTCCGCCGCACCCGGACCCGGAAGCGGCTGCGCGGCCCCGCAGCGGCGGCGGCGGCGCCGGTAAGTGCGGAGCGGGCAGGGCGGTCGGGGCCGGGCTGCCCGCGCTGTCAGTCCCTCGCCGGCCGCCGGGCCCCCGCGGGATGCTGTGACCGGCGGCGGCGGCTGCCAGCCTGCCCGGGACGCGGCTCGGGGGCGCCGGGGCTCCCCGGGCGCGTCTGCCGGCGGCGGGGCGGGAGCAGCTCAGCGCGGGGCGGGCGGAGCGGGTCAGGAGGGCGGCCGGCAGCGATGGGTGGCGGGGGCCGGGTGAGTGCGGCTGGAGCAGCGGGGACCGGCGCGGAGCCCCGGGATGCCCCGGCGGAGCGGCTGCCTGGGGGCTCCGGCCGGGTGCCGGTCACTCCATCCCGATCCCGTGACATGTGTCCCTGTCGCACGCCCCTGTGCCCGTGCCCTGGCCGCTCCTGCCGGCCACACGGAGGGCTCTGCCCGCCCCGCTGCTCCCGGCGGGCGCTTTGGGCAGCATCACAGCCAAAAGCCGGTCTGGACGGGGCTCTCGGCTCTGCACCTGCCTACCGGTGCCGTGAGAGCACCGCCGGGAGCGGGAAAGGTGTCCGGGACATGCAGCAGTGAGTTGATTTCTGTGCTAGTGGAAGTTTGGTAATTGACTAAACAGAGATGCCAGAGCCCAGCTTGGATATCCTGAGTGTGTTCTAGGCGATTTCAGGCGTCGGGGGATTATCAGGTAGATGGAAGACTGGGAATTAGACTCTCTCGGTTACTTTTCCAAATTCAGAACAGCTCCATTCACGGACACTTTTTTGGGTTAGATTAAAAATAAATTGAGATCAGCATGTACGTATAGACTTGTACAGAAATAACTGAAGCAGGGAGAACCAGTTTAGTCAATTTCTGTATCAGTCGTGTTTCAGGTCTTTGTCGTAACACCCTTTCCTCATCTGTTGGTTAAATTTTTCACCCAATTGCAACAAGTAACAAATTTGAATTAACAAATAACTAATGTTAAAAAAACAAGTAACAGCTACATTCTTGTTGTGCGTTTCCTTTGGCTCAGTGAAGGCCTCTGCGGGTGAAGCAGCCGGGCACAGGGATCTGTGTTATGCATTCTGTAGCACGAAATTTTCGTGACCATTCGAAGCTGTGAGCATGAAAAGCACGCACCTGTATGGAAAGGTCAGTTATGGCAACAAATGGCACAGCACGAGCAGCATACAGGTCACAGCCCCATGCAGGAGCAGCCCATTCCCACATGGTCACTCTTTTTGGAGATCACAGTCACTGAGGTTGGAAAAAACCTCTGAGATCATCAAGTCCAGCCTCTGACTCACCACCACCTTGTCAGCCAGGCCAGAGCACTGAGTGCCACGTCCAGTCATTCCTTGAGCACCTCAGGGCTGGTGATCCCAGGGCATCCCCACCACCTCCCAGGGCAGCCCCTTCCAACCTGGACAACCCTTTGTGTGAGGAAATTCCTTCTGACATCCGAGGGCAAATGACACTGGCGGAGAAAAGGGGATGGAGCTCAGGTGTCTTCATTTGTTCCTGTTCAGGTGCTGGAAGGGGCAGGTTGGAGCTGTGGGGCAGAGCCTGGGGGATGTTGGTGCTGGTGGTGACCCTGTCCTGCACCTGGGGACCCTGTCCCACACCTGGGACTCACCGTGCAGGGAGGGTCTACCTCAGGGGTTGTAGCAGAGTTCTCCAGGGTGTTTCTGTTAGTGCCTCTGATACAGACTCCAGGCTGTGAAGTTTTTGATATTAACTCTGTGTGTGTGTGAGCTGAGAAGCTCCATCAAACTGTGGTGCCTTGTTGTTCACTGTCTGTCAGCTCAGTTTTGTATCCCAGACAGCACAAGGGCAATCCCTGCCTTGTTTGCTCATTGCCTGAGAAGTGCTGTATCTAAATCCATTATTCTGAGAGCAAAACAAAGCTCCTTGAATATGTTTTGTGTGCTCTTGAAAGAGACAGACCCAAAATTAAAAGCCAGAGGAGCAGGGGATTCATCTTTTGCTGAAGAATCTGTCCAGTTTCATTTGACATAAAGTCCCAAAGGGGCTGAAGGTCTCAGGCATTTTTAAGTAGGTCTGATCATCATGAGTGTTTCTTCCATCAAAAGCATCTTGCATGCTGCTGTATTTAAAAAATAAGATTATAATCATGTTTTTAAAGCAATACAAATATTTACATGCACTAGAAAGTGGAATGGCAACAACCTAAAGAAACTGACAAGGACCAAAGTGTTTGTTTTGACAGGTGCTGCTGTTTAAGGCAGCCCTGTGCCTGGCAGTGCCAGCCCACCCTCCGTGGTGCTGCAGAGCTGTGCAGTGGCTGTGCTGTGAGCCCCTGGGCTGGACCTGCACCGTGTCCCCAGGCTCTGTCCTGGCTCCAGACAGGGCAGCTTCTGTCAGCCTGGGGACCTCTGTGTGTGTAAAACCCAAACAGGGTAGCATCTCTCTCAGCAGCAAAAGGCAAAAAGGTAAAATGGTGAAGCTTCCTGGTTCAGTTATTTTAGAGATTGAAACTTGAATTGATGTTTATAAAGTTTTTTAGGTTTTTTAGGCTCTTGAATATCACGCTGAGAATTGTGAAAATAGCAGCTCTAGTCTGATATTTGGGCACTGTGCTTTCATTCTCCACTCTACAACAAGATATTTTATTTATCACAGAATCCCAGAGTGGTTTGATATCCCATCCATCCCTGCCCTCTGGCAGTGGGAAGCCATTCCCTGTGTCCTGTCCCTCCATCCCTTGTGTATGGTGTCTCTCCATCTTTCCTGTAGACTCCCTTCAGGTGCTGAAGGCTGCATTTAGGTCGCTCCTGGGCCTTCTCTTTTCCAGGCTGAGCAATCCCCACTCTCTCAGCCCTTCCTCATAGCAGAGGTACTCCATCCCTCTGATCATTTTTGTGCCTCCTCCAGACCCGCTCCAACAGGTCGATGGCCTTTAGGAATGTTCAGGTTCAGCAAATTGTCTTTAAAGCATTTTAGGCATATGAGGGACAGACAGTGTTCCATGGAAAAGCACCATTGTTGAAAGTGTTCCTTCCCAGCTTTCTGTGCAGAAGTCCATCAGCTTCACCTTCTGGACAGGGACTGCTGTTCCTGTGGAAAAGAGTGTTCAGCAGGAATAAAAGTGAAATGACTGTTATGTGTTATTCACAAGGCCCTCTGGTTTTGTTTTGTTGTTTTAAAGCCAGCAGCAATTAAGCCTCAGTCATGAACTCAGCTATTTTTCTGCACAGCGATTCTCTCACGTGTGCTGTGAAATTGGGTCAGGGGGCTCCGGGGTTGTGGGTCATCCCAGTGTGGCACTGCAGCTGTGCTGTGTGTCAGGGAGTCCTGCAGACAGCAGGGGAAACCAAGCTCAATCAGAGCATTAGAAATGAAGAGGTGTTTGGCCGTATTGAGACGAGCAGAGCCCGGGCAGAGCGGCGCTGGGAGCGCTGGATCCAGCGTTCAGCACAATATCTGAATGAAAAATGACAACACTTTGTCATCTGTTCAAATTGATATTGCACTCTCGGCTGTGACAGCTGAAAAGGCCCACAGGTGCCATATAAAGAGGTGACCATGTTGTCATATTTCATTTAGGCATCCCTCTGCAAAGCCATAATTACCTAATTAGGTTGTTAATTAGGAGATTAGCATTTCGCTATATTGATAGAATGCTCTTTGCAGGCATGAGTCTAGATACAGATTTGTCTGCCCTAATTTATAATCTCTGCATTTTTTTATACTTATTTATTTGCTTAAAATCTTGATGCAAGATTTCTCAGGTTAGCAGAGAATCGACTTGTCTGCAATTAAAGGAAGATTTGACAAGATCAGGAAAGAGAAGAGTGAATACTTCCCATACATACGCCAATATTTTCTCCCCCCTCTAAAGCTCAGTAATTAAAATATTGGAATTGGTGTTATTTGCATCCTGATTAGCGTGACAACAGAAGTATAGCCAAATTCCAAGCAGTTCAAAAATACAGAGCTAGTGCCAGATTGATTTACAGGTCTGGAAATGAAAAAATAATGTGTTGGAAGTTGTGTGTAATGTAGTGTTTGCTCATCATAACTTCCCAATTCCAGTCTCTCTTGTGAGAACCTCTTTATATGACTGTAAATGATTATTTCCTTTTTAATGATACAACCAGAGTGTGAGTGACAGCTTCTGCAGATAAGTATTCACTCTTAAATGCACTTGAGCTTTTGCTGAAACATAAACTTGAATGTTCGTATATTTCAGTTCACTTTCCTTTATCCTGCCTGCCCAGGACCTGTCTGTGTTTGAGGGGGTTGATTATTTTTGC
Source organism: Serinus canaria (assembly GCF_022539315.1). Lineage (NCBI taxonomy): Eukaryota > Metazoa > Chordata > Aves > Passeriformes > Fringillidae > Serinus > Serinus canaria. The sequence continues at coordinate 686,469 of NC_066330.1, forward strand.
TGCTGCAAATGCAGATAACCAGAACCATTTCTTGTGCAATTGCGGACAGAAGTTGACTGGGAAATTATTTCATAGAACCTGAATCATAAATTTTGAAGTATGTTCGTGCCGTCCTGTTCCTGCTTATATGACGCTGGGGGAAAAATCAATTTTTAATTCTAATCTGCCTATCTTTTTCATTAGTTTTTAAAGATCACTTTGAAGAGCTACAGTCAAGGAGGCGTTTGAGTACAGGGACTATGGAAGCCCGTGAATGATAACATGACCTGCAGTGGTATACAATTTTTCCAGCTTGCTATGTTTTGAGTTTGTTAGCAATTGTCTTGGATCCAAATTGTACCTTTCACAAGTTGTGTCTTTGGAATACTTTTGTTTGCTTTGAATAGGGCTCTAATTCTTTATTACTTTCTTAAGGAGGATAGTCAATTTAAACAATATTAAAACAAACAAAAAACCAAAAACAAGCTACAGCTTTGCAGAACATGAGGAAAGAAGGTTTTTTTCCCCCCTACTTCTTGCTTTTATAATTTGGAGAGCAGGATACATTGCAGGAATTGGCTTGAGAGTTTTGTGGGGAATTTGGAACTGGAGGACTCTTAAAACCATTCCATTAAAATTGGTGGAACTTCAAAGTTGTAGCTCTTTCCTGCAGCAGAACATTTTCAGTTGCTGACAGCTTTCTCTGATTTTATTGTTTCTTGCAGCTTGCTTAGAGGTCTGCGTATTTCAAAGCATGAAAGGCAAAAATATCAACCCTTCATGTGAGGAAAATATTTCCTGTAAGATGCCATGGAAAGGTGGCACTGGCTTGTCATTTTAGGGACACATCCTTCAGTCAGAGATGTGCTGGTGGCACCACAGGGCTTTTGGTGGAGCTGGAGGGGTCTGACCTGGAGCCTGTGACCTTTTGGGGACAGGCACAGGGTGTGAAATTGCCTGTTGGCTCTGGTGTCACCTCACCGAGAGAAATCCATATTTCTGCTGGAAAATGTGTCAGGACCTGCAGGAGGGACAGGGCAGGGGGCAGTGGGTGGCACAGAGGGGCAGCTGTGGAGGTGAGACATGGCTGCCCCAGCTCTCTGCTGGTGTGGGGCAGTGACAGGGACCAGCCACCTTGTGCTGGGCAGCGACAGCGAGGCATTGTGTCAGATTCCACCCTGTTCATCTAACAAACCCAGAAATCCATCCCGAAATAGCTGCCTTTTCCCCAAAGTGAGGAGAGCTGCTCTCAGCATTTTTCACGCTCAAGGTCAAACGTTCCCCCTGCAGCCAGCAGCGAGCAGGGCTGACACATGGCTGCAGTCCCCCCAGTCGGTGGGTCCAGCACGGAGCGTGGCTCCAGCTGTGCCTGCTGCTGTCTGCCTGACACCACGGGATGGATGGGAGGGATGGCAGCCATGAGGTTCAGCTTGTCCTTTCCCCTCATCTCACACTTGCTTTGCCATCTCGTTGTCACCTGGTGTAGGTTAACATGCAGATATGATCCCTGTGTGGGGCGTTGGTGGGGGAACAGGCAAGCCAGAAACCTTTATTTAAATAATTGCAGCGCACCGAGCAAGCAGGAGGGTCACAAGAACAGTTCACATGTTGCGATGATGAAGTTGCCTCCTGAAATTCAGCTGTGTTCAGCTGTGTGTTTAAGGTACAGCCTGCATGGCTGCAGATCCTTTTCCAAGACCTTTGTGTCACCTCCCGGCAGCGGAGTCGTTTGTTAGCGCGCTCTGCGCTCCTCGTTGTGCAGGGGTTATGAATGAGCCTGATCTGCATAAAGCCCTGCTTGCCTGGCTGCCAGAGCCCATCCCTGCCATAAATATAGCCGTGGGGAGCTGCAGGAGCAGCACTGCTGGGAAAAACACTAGACTGGGATGTGGCTGTCTGCTGCTGCCACAGAGTTCCTGTGAATCCTGGCCAGGTGCTCAGCCTCCTGGCCGTGCGGTTTGGCATCCCTGGGGGTGCTCTGTGCCTGCACCAGGCTGATGGGGCTGTGCTCCCAGGGCAGGGCAGCATCACAGCAGCGGGGCCAAGGAGGGGAGAGGGAGCATTCATCCCTGGCTGGTGGTCAGACAGTGTGCAGACACTTAGATAGGTGATAATAAGGATCAGAAGACAGTGGAGATCTCTGTCCAGCTGTGTGCTGATCACAGGTGTTTGCCAAGCAGTACATCATTCAGTCCCAGCCTGTGTATCCTGTTCTACAGAAATACCAAACTCTAAAATTCTGGAGATTTCACATTGCTCTCCTCAGTTTTGGTGTTTGCACAGAGTGTGTTTGACAGCTGCCTGCAAAGTGCTTTATTCAGTGGTAGAATATTATTTCTATAGCACAAGTATTAGAAGAACATTTATTTTTTGTTTATGATGAAAGAATGTATAAGGTGCTGATGCTTAGAAGGTCCCTGAATTCTGTTAAACTCGGCTTCTCTGAGTGTGGGGTGTGGGGATGGTGTGTGGGTGTAGGAGTGCAGAAGGGGTGTGCTGGCAGATCTAGACATTGATTTTGGGTCTGTGAGTTTGCTGGAACCTTTGAGGTGTTTGTGTAAAGGTTTGCAAAACTGAACTTTGCTTCTTTGAATTCTTCTCTCTCACTGGAAGTCGCTGTTCCTCAGAGTGGGTCTGTGCCTTTATCAACAGGAGAACTGGTTAGAATTCTGGGGGCTGCAACTACTAAATATGGCATCAAAACCTGAACTGAATTTGGGGTCTGACCTTTCTTTTTTTGTTTTTTGAAGGATATTTCCTGTTCAGAGAGTTTCCACTTAGCATTAATGCTTTGGTAAATTAGCTTTAATGTACCTTTTTGAAAATTCTGAAGAGGAGGAAATAAAAATACGTTTGTGTAAAACTTGTGTAGAATTTCCAGCACTTTCTCAGCGCTCAGGTCCATGGGAGAGGCAGTTGCAGATGTACAGTTGGGAAGAAGCTTGGCTGATTTAGCACACCACTGCTAATGGCAGGAAGTCGGGGTGCAGGGTATAAAGGTAAAACTCGCATCTGCTGTTACATGTTGTTAACTCCCTCAGCAGACATTAAATCATTTCAAGTACAATAATAGTGTGGGAGGTAAATTAACTAACCATTAACAATCTTATAAATACACAATTAACATGCCAACATTTATATGACACATTGATGGGGCAGCAGTAATTTTTGATTGGGAGTTTGCAGACCTTTCCGACGCCTGAGGCTGTTGCTTATTTAAACAAGTTTTTGCCAACTGCAGGTACACGTGGCTTTTCCTAATCAGTGAGTAGAAATAATTCAATTTAAAGAACATTCTCAACATGTGTTTTGCTGTGTCCATAAGCTGTACTTGGCTGTGTCTGTGTTTTTTAGGCCCCACTGTGCTGGTCACACTGGTGGGACATTTGCCTTGTGGCCTCTCCTTGGAGGACAGTGAGAGCTCCCTCAGGAGCAGCCCTGCTTACTCTGATGGAAAGAGTCAGAACATTAAAACAGAGTGTGGAGTTGTGGTGCTCTGGAGCCTCTGGAGATCCCATCCAAATTCCCACCTCCAGGCAGGGCCAGCAAAGCTCCAGGCTGTGTCCAGTTGGGCTTTGAGTGTCTCCAAGGATCCTGCTGGAGTGAATTTCGCTAATAGCAGAATTTTTGGGGACATAAAAAGGGAACATGGCAAAATGCATTTGCTGGTCCTGGAACAAGCCTGGCTAGTCCTTTCTGTCCCTTCCCTCTGTTAAAATACCCCAGGAGAAGGCCAGCTGCCTCTAGCAGATTTTCATGGGAAGTGGCTTTGTGTGATTTAAGCAGCAGTTTTGCAAGCAGCAAGGACAGGAGATTGCTGGTGTTTCTGAGTTCAAAATCCCAAACACACACATGCAGCTCAATAAAGTGTTTTCCTCTGGTTAGAAAAGCAGTGGGGATTTCAAACTTGTGGAATTTACATGTAGTCTTGCCCTGTGTGTGAGCTCAGACTGAGCCCCCTCAGGTGGAGGTGTCCCCAGAGCTCCTGCTGCTGCTCACTGATGGACTTGCTGCATGAACAGGAATAATTTTTTTTTTTTTTTCCTTTTTAGGTTATTTTCAGCAGGTAATTTTTTGATCCAGCTGACCCCACAGCTCCACTGCCAGCTTTGTGAGATGGTGGAATTCCTGGAGTGGGTCAGGCAGGGCATGGAGCTGCCCCTTTCAGAGTCAGCCCAGGCTTGAATTAGATTGGCATCACTACAAACCCACAGCTACAGAAAAATCAGATAACAATGTGAGCGTGGTTTGGGTTTTGTGGTTTGGGGTTTTTTCCTTTTCCGTTTTGCCCTCTACTTTGTTTCAAAAGGCCACTTGAGTGCTCTGAATGAAATATCTTAGGTAAGTGGCAATTACTGTTCTTAGAGTGCTTTAGAGCTCAGGCGTGTGGTATTTGGTCACAGAGCTTTCTGTGTTACAGCAGTTGCCCTGTGTGAAGCACCATGCAGCAGCAGATGTTCAATATTCAGCCCTGAGACACTAATCTCTTCATGTTTAAAGCTTTTCCTGGAAATACAAAACCTGAAGAGAGTCAGTAATAAGGCACTCGAAAAGTTGGTGGGTAGATGCAGAAGCAAAACAGAAACACAGTTGAGATGGGTGAAAAGAAATCCAAAACCCTGTTGGTTTTGTAGATGGATTAGTTGGAATAGGCAGATGTTTCTGCTCTGGATTCTCTTGCCATCCTCCTGTGTGCAGCACTGTGGGGTGTTTTGCCTTACAGCAGCCATGTGTTGTGCAGTACTGGGACCTGTCTGGAGGTCTCTCTGTGTCCTGCTGTCCTGGCACTCAGGTTTCAAGCTGTCCTCCAAAGCCCTGTTCCTTAAGTGGTCTCAGCAGGCAGTGTGGCACAAGTAAAGGGGAGCAGGGTTAACAGTGTGCCCTGAGTCAGTCAGGGTGTGTGCACCCCAAATAGCGACCTTGGGGGTGGGGGCTGGAGCTTGTTGGGCTTCTTCCTGAAATGCTGTGCCCGTTGTTTCCAGGTACGTGTGTCCATGAGGCAAGATGGAGAGGAGATAGTACAGTGAGGTGGTGGCCTTGTGACAGGATGGCTTTCCTGGACAACCCGACCATCATCCTGGCCCACATCCGGCAGTCGCACGTGACCAGCGATGACACGGGCATGTGCGAGATGGTCCTGATCGACCACGACGTGGACCTGGAGAAGTTCAACCCCTCCTCAGCCTGTGGGGACAACGGGGCAGAGCCCCAGGGCAGCAATGGGGACACTCAGGGCTACGTCTACTCCCAATCCGTGGACATTACCTCAAGCTGGGACTTTGGGATCAGGCGCCGGTCGAACACAGGTGCGTGGTGTCTGCAGCAGCCTGGCCCGGCCTCCCTGAGCCTGCACTGAGCCTGGAGTGAGCCTGGCTGGCTGGACAGACCAGAGCAGGACTGGCCTGCTGCCTGGCAGACTCCCTTTGGAGTGCTCAGGCCCTTTTAGAGAAGGATATGTAATGATTCAGTTACTTCAGTGTGCTGTCAGCTGAGCCTTAATTGCTGTTTTACCTATTCCTGTGCAGGGGAACATTGAGGTAGTCAGTTTTATATATATATAAAAAAAATCAAATTGTGGAGACATCAAATCTAAATCCAAAGTACATGAACAGTCTTTGATATCTCTATTGTTACTGTCTGGAGGGGTGTTAACTTTTGAACAGGATAGTTATTTTCTCAGAAAAAATCTGCCTAGTGAGGCATCAAATGTATTTGTTATAAAAGAGAGGAATGAAGTTTGACATGAGCCAACAAAGGGAATGATTTGTCTGTATTTTGTCTGCTAAAGTTGTATTTCTGAGAAAAACCTTGACCTAGGTTTTGAAGTACCAGATTAGGAAGTTGAAGGGTGAGCACCTTTGCAAAATACACTCCTTTTGTCATGGCTGGCAGAAAGCTCTCCCATGTGGTGTTTCATGCAGGGGATATCCAGACTTCTGCTTAGACCTGAGGAGGAGTTCTGTGAGGTAGAATACAGAGAAGGTTGATGTGTGGTGGTCAGGACTGACCTCTTTTTTCTGTGTCAGTATAATTTTTTTTAAATGATTTCTGCAGGTATTATAACACCACCTAGAGCCCAGAAAGCACCTCTGTGCTCTGCTTCAGCAGGAAAATGTGTGGCTATCAGAGATGCTGAAATGCCTTTCACAAGCAGAAGTTGTGAGAGGTTGTTTCCAAAGCCCAGGTTATTTCCATGTGCCAGTGCCACAGGCACTGATCCCCCGTGGGGTTTGGGAATGAACAGAGGTGATGGGCCAGGCTGGCAGGAGGGGTGCTGGCAGGGCAGGGTGCCAGGCTGCCCAGCTGCCCTGGGCTGGGGCACTTCAGCCCACGGTGCAGCTCACGAGGAAGGAAAGGCCAGGTCTGAGGGTTTATAGATTTAGTCCAGAAAATGATTCTGAAGCATCATTTCACCAGGGAGCAGACTGGTGGAATAACCTCAGTTTGAATTATAGTTTGAAGCCATTTCAGGTGCCAGCTGGGGCAGGGCTGGGAGCTCTGGCAGTGCCAGGGGCTGGGTGTGGGTCAGCAGCAAAGTGCCCAGGCTGGGAGCAAAGCTCAGCTCAGGGCTGACCATTAATGAAACCACAGCTGCCTTTGGGCAGCCACCAAACTTTGGGTTTTTCACACCAAAACTGTCCCTGGCTGCCTGTGACAGCCACCCCACAATAATTCACATTTCTGTCAGGTTCTGGCCCTTGCCCTGGTTTGGCACTGCTGTGGCACAGTCCCACAGTGAAATGGTAATTTCTGGTCAGCTCTAGGTGGAGGAGCAGGATGGGCTCAGGGGAGCTGCTGACTGTGCTCCTGGACATTTGTTTGGACAAAGGGTGGAAATATCAAACAGATAAAAACATGCATTATTTTGTTTCTAGTCTGTGGTTTTTCCTTTATCCTTTGTTTACCTGTTCATCTAACAGATTATATTTTACAATACTAAAATATGATTTATTTATATTTTCTGGTAGCTTGTTTGGAAAGAAAGGGCTTTGGAAGGTAATTTTGAGTTACAGTGTGGGCAGTAACCAGTACAAATGTGGAGCTTTTCTTTCAGAATAAAATATCTATGCTACAACAGTGTGTCCCCAATATTTAAACTTATGAGAAGGGATATTTTTCTTATTTCATTAAGAGGAAGCTACCTAGAGGTATTCAGGTTCTGGCATTGTGTTGTTAATGGGAGATACTTATCAAAGTCCCCATTTGTGCTTGTGCCTTAAACTGCTTGCTACAGCTGTTAAACTTCAAAGGAGTATTTTTTTATCAGTTCCCTCATTGACAGTTTTTATGGGGGAAAAAAAATTACTTCCTTGTCCACAATTCAGTTCAAAGACCTAAATGTAAAAGAATAATAACAGAAGGGATAGAAAATATTTATTAATGTTTTTTAATTGCTGGAAAGGCTCAGGGAACTCCACTCTTATCCAAAAATTGTCAGAGTAATTTAGCATTTTAGAATCTCTTCTACAAACCCATTTCAGTTAATGAATTATCTCAATACATCAAAATTGCTAATGTGTCCAGCAGATTGTTTCCTTTGGGGATCAGCACTGTTAGTTCTACTTGCCAGTCTAATCTGCTGATTTTGAGTAGATGACATCAGTGCTTTCCTGGGTCATTGTCTCGGGTGCCTTCCATCAGGTTTTTTCCCCAAGGAAGTCTCAGAGTTAACAAAAAAGGTGATTTAAGTTGTTGTCTGGTACCCTGGGCTGCAAGTTCTTTGGTATCAGAACTATTTGGGACTTTTTTTCCAACCATATTTTGAAGATGGAGTCAAAATATATGTAAAGAAATATTATATTCATTTTAGGGTTTGACTAATGTTGTGAAGATACAAATCATTTATTTTACTACCTATAAACTGTTTCAGCCCACTGAAGAAAAAGCTGTGCTAATTTATATCGCTTTGACATTTTATAATTTTCATGATTTTTAGATAAAGGATTTTATATTTAAAACTTTAATAGTCTAGTCTGAGTTCATTTATCTTTAATTTTTGAAACGGGTAGAGTAATTCATAACAGTAATTTTATTCCTGTAATGTAATATTCACTTCAGTTCATTTGTGCATTAAAATTCCTTTAAGACCGTTATTAATGATTTATATAATGAAATGTCATATTAATCACAGAAGTTTTCACATTTTATTATTCTCTTCCATGTTAATACTATCTTTATGATCTCTATTAATGTTTTATATCCTCTAATTTCAATTATAAATCAAGAACATTTTCATGTTTTTGTTGGTATTTGCTTTTCAGGGGTGCCACCTTTAAAATTTTATGACTTTTCCCCCTACATATGCAGTATAAAACATCTTTATTCATATAAAGGTAGTTAATTATGTCTTTGTTTATAGTAAACTTTCATTGACAAACTTATAGTTGTAATATTTCTTTTCAAGCTCAGAGACTAGAACGTCTGCGGAAAGAGAGACAAAATCAAATAAAATGCAAAAACGTTCAGTGGAAAGACAGAAATACTTCTTGCTCAGGTAAAAGGGAATATCTCTTGTTTTCCTTTTGTTTTTATTCCTGCCTGTGATGGTTGCAACATTTGCAGTTTGTAATTTCCCCTAGGGTTTTCAGCATTGAGGAAATGCCAACCCTTTGTGCTGTCCTGGGTGCCAGCCCTGGCCAGGGCACTCAGGGGTTAACAGGGCAGAGCAGAGGAGAAGTGTTGGGCAGCCAGTTTGGGTTAGGGGCTTATGGGGTGGGCTCTGCACCCCGAGGCATCCCTGGCCCAAATCCAGCCCCGAGAAATCCCCAGTTTTAGTCTCAAGAAATCCCCAATTTTAGTCCCAAAAATCCCCAAAAAATCCCCAGATCCATTCCCAAAAAATCCCCAAAATTCCCAAAAAATCCCCAGATCCATTCCCAAGAGATCCCCAACCTGGGTGACTGTGTCTGTGCCCTGGGGGCTCAGAGGGGCCTGGGCACTGTGGCACTGGCACTCAGGGGCAGACCCTGTGGCACAGCAGGGACAGCAGTGCCTCTGGCCAGCAGGACCTCCAGGGCACTCCCTGGAGCCAATTCCAGCAGAGTTTGGCACACTGGGTGCCGTGGGGGATTTTGTGGAGTTTACCTGTGCAGAGTATTTTTGTAGCTATTGCTTTAGATAAGGTGCAAATCCTAAGAAATAAAGGGTCTATGTATGATCTGCTTAAATGCAAGCATAATAAATGCTGGCTTGGCTTATCTTGCCTTTCCTTGGTAAAGCTATTATCACTGATTTCTCAAAAAATTATTAAATTCTATTTTTGTTAATTATATAATTAAGTATTTGGACTGGATGTTTAAATTGTAAGATATGAAATTACAAATCTCTCTGAATTTTCTTATTTTAGAGCTCAAGCTAGTTTCTATTTCTGTTGTATTTGACAGACATTCAAACCTTTGTATGGTCTGTCATGCCTACTTCTTTCAAAAAGGGTGTATATCTTAATGAGGTCCCTCTGTAATCTCCCTTTTTTTGCCTAATTCCTCCTCTCAGTGTGGCTGTCATTTGCAGAACATTCTCCAGCACTCCAGTGTCTTTTCAGAGGAGTGAACAAAGCTGCTCACACGAGCAGCACAGCCACACTAATCCTTAATTCAGTGTTCAGCTGTGTTGGATACCCCTGTTAATGCATTCTGAAATGTTTTTGCCTTTCTCCTTCTGTAAGCAGAGTTGTAGGTTTTAAAGGTTAATCTACCATAACCTCCACCTCTTTGCTCAGTATTTTATAGCATTTGGCTGATGATGATGCAGATCCTCCTGCACTCTGAGCTGGCTCAGGCTGGGGTTCCTGTGCAGCCCCTGCTGCTCCTGGGGGCTCTGTGCTCACATCCCCTTCCCCCTCATGTGTCCCCAGCAGCCACACTTGTCCCCTCTGAGCAATCTGCAGGCAAATGGATCAGTCCCTGCCTGCTGCAGAGCAGATTTCAATAAAAAAATAAGTTACACAAAAGCTCCAGGCTCGGGGCTGTTGGCAGAGCTGGTTTTCCTTCTCTGCTTGGCCACTGGGATCTGAGTGCTTCTCCCATGAACAGCACTGCAGCAAGGAGAAGGAGGAGCCCTTCAGGATATCCTCTGTACCTCTGCATCTTACATTCCTCATTTCAGAGCATGTAAAATGCAAATTAACAATGTGTCAAGGAAATCCTTCCAAAGTCTTGCATTCAGCCCATGCTGACATGCCAGACATACAGAATAGCTGTAGATAAAAACTTGATTTTTCACTTGTATGAGTAAAACCATTGTATTGGATCCCAGTGTCCTTTCCAAGTGTCCAGGAATTGTCAGTTAAGGTAATGAATGATATGATATATGATATATATATATGATATGATATATATGATATATAGATATATATATGCTATGATATATGCTATGATATGCATGATATGCTAGATGCTATGATATGCTATGACTATATAAATAAATGAATCGTAATGTAATATAATATATCGTCATAATATAATATAATATAACTATAATCTAACTATAATATATACTATCTCTAATATCATACTAATCTAATATAATATCATATAATATAATATATAATATATCTAATATACTAATATAATCTATAATATAATGCTTTAGCATTTTTAAAAAAAAATCAAGTACGAGTGCTTGTTGGAAAACCAAAACAACCTAATGGAGTTAAAGTGGCCACATTGAAAGGGATTAAATCAAGCTTTTTTGGCTAATTGCAGCCTCTCACAAGCCCGCTGGGGATCTCTCAGTGCCAGTATTTAGCACCTCTGCCAACTGCCTGAATTTTAAGGCAATCTGCTGATAAAAATAAATGGAGCTTTTGACTAGTTATCATTTGACAGGTTTTAATTTTGCACTCTAAGAAATGAAGCGAGTCCTGGCAGATCGAGTGCCAGGTCATTCCCCCTTGGGAGCAGTTCCATCTCCCTGGAGAAGCAGGATGTGGCTCTGAGAGCCGTGGGGAAGCCGAGGGCAGGAGAGCTGGGCTGGCTCTGGGCAGTGATGGATGGAGGCTGGGGCTCTGGCTCCTGGAGCAGCTGGGGGAAGCCTGGGCCAGCTTCAGTCACAGCTCCCTGCAGATGAGAGAGAGCCCTTGGTACTGACGTGCTGACACACCCAGGCTTTATCCTGATTTCACAGTGGCCTTGTAACATAACAAGTCCTGTTTTCTAGGGGTTTTTAAAGTCAATTGGAAGTTGAGCTGTTGGAAATTCAGCTGTGCACTTTCTTCATGTAAAAAGGCTTTTATGAGCCTTCACAGACCACACAAAGACCTCCTGAACTTGCATCCCCTTTGGTTTTAGAAAGCTTTTTGTTTTTATTGTTCAGACTGGTGATCTGGAATGGTGGTCTCAGGTTTGATATTTTTATGAGGGGAGGCCATATCCAATCCCCATGAGAAGTGAAATGTGCGGGGCTGATCCTGTGGGCTGGTGCCAGGCTGCAGCTGGCAGGGCTGGCACTGCAGGGCAGGGCTGCTGTGCCATGTGCTGCGGGCTCAGTGCCAGCTGTGCTGCTCCTGTGGCAGCAGCTCCCCTCCTTCGTGTTCCCTGCTCCTTCAGGACAAGGTAGGCAAGCAGAGAGGCCAGGAATGTGCCTTTCTCTTCTTTGTTATCCTGATCAGATCTGTTCTCTGTACAGGAAAAACTCACCTTTTTCTCAGCCTAAACAGGAGCATCATTCAGGCTCCCTAATGGTTTCGTGTCTTTGGGCTATGGAGGACTGGTGGTAGATCCTGCCCTGCTGAAGCATTTGTAGGTTTATTTATTTGATTTTGTGCTCCCTCTTATGATGTTATCTCTCTGTGGGGAGCAGCAGCCTCTGTGCATCTCCTCATACCGTGCCTCTAATCTCTTTCTGATCTGCAGCAGAGGAGCTGAGCTCACTGTTTGAAAAGAAGAATTTTAGGGTGAAATCGCCATGTTCTGGGAAGCAGTCCATCCTCTCTGTGAGACTGGAGCAGTGCCCACTGCAGCTCAACAACCCCTTCAATGAGTACTCCAAATTCGACGGCAAGGTGAGAACGGGGCTCTGCCGGGTGCCAGGGGTGCCAGGCTCTGCTCCTGGGCCTGGCTCCCAGGCTCCACCTGGGCTTCAGAGTGGCCATCAGGTGGTGGCAGTGCTTATCCAGAAACAAGCAGGAGTGCTGGTTCCAGGTTCAGCAGAACCATTTCTGCTGTTTCCATTGCAGCATTCTGGACTGAGGATGAGGCTTCTCTCCCTTGCTGTTTCCTCCTCCTGCAGGTCAGTGGGGTTGTGACAGAGTCCTGGCACATCTCTCTGCAGCTGGGTTACCTTTGTAGAAATGATTGATTATTTGGCATTTAAAAAAGCCCCAAACTGTTCTGTCTACCCACATCACAGCCCTTGCTGAATATTCCATGAGTCATGTCTTTGTCCTCAGTGCTCTTCTGAGAGTGGGAGCAGCTGTGGTCTGGTTTGAGGGTGGGACACTGAGGTATCAGTAGGTAGTTTCCAAGGCAAAAAGAAGCACTAATCCATGTATTTCTGCCCAAGTGCTGATTTGTGTAACACAGGGAGGAGATTGGCTGCAAACCTGGCAGGTCATGGGGGTCAGGAGATGGATCTGATATTGCTCAGACTGGGGGATAAATGTCTTCCCTGTACTCCACATTGTCAGATATTTTTCTCTGTCATCAACTCTAAAAACTGAAATATAAACATTGGTGTGATGGATCATTGTCATATTGTTCCAAAACAAGTATAAATACTCCACAGATCTGTTTTCAACTGGGTTTGTTTGTGGAATCTCCTGTGGGAGGATGGAGTTTGAGCTTCATTACCATTGTGATGGAAGAATTTCATATTCTGTTAGGTGTTCCTGAAGTGGAAAGTCAGATCCATAATTCCACTGACATTTCTAGGAGTACCTGGAATATTTGTGAAATGGTAACCTTAGGACCATGAAGTTCACATGCAAAAGCTCCTCTTTGTGATTTTCTATCTATTAGCATGTGGCAATTAGTGCTAACTCAGGTTTCCAGAATTCCTGGCCTCATTAATGAATGACAGCAACACTCTCATGCTGACAGCACCAAGAGGCCTTTTTTCTAAACTCTGGGTTTGTTGTTCTTGTGCCGTGAAATTTCAGGTGGACAAACATTTAAATGAGCTCTCATGTCATGTATAGGGGAGGTAAAAGTCAAATACTTCTTTATTAAGAGAATTCTGTTATAATTCAGTCAGAAACTTGAGGTACTTCAGCCTTTTTCCTTCCCTCTTTGATAATCCAAGCTAATCTTCACTCTGTTAATTGTAGTTGTCTATAATGCACATCTGGATTTTCTCCTTCTGAAGTCAGACACATTTAGCAGGGGTTTGCTCCCCTGGAAGCAGGTTGCACTCTGCCTGTCAGTTTGAGAGGCTGAGGAAATACCTCAGTGTCACTCAGCTGAGATTTGCAGGGTCTGATAGGAAATATCTCAGATGTGATCTTCAAATCAAAATACCTTCTTTACAACCCAAAATAATTGAATGTGCTTTTTGTTAGAGTATAATCTTACTCTATTAATTTTAACACCATTGTTTCTATTACTCTGTTAGGGTATCAATAGTTTGCAAATAAAGTTTATTCTCTATGGCTCTGTATGTATTATCTAGTTTAATGCTTGGCTGACCATCTGAGATATAGAAGAAACATAACTCCAGTTGTGAGTTATTTTGCTTCAGTTCTCATGTATTTTCAGTCAGTAAAAACACTAAAAATCATCGAGCTTTTAAAAATTATTTTTAATGACAAATCGTATGTCTTGTATTTATTTTTATTGATAATAGATGAACAGTATTTCACAGAAATATAATTCTTTCAGGGAATAGTGCATGACTTATTTACATAATTAACAGAGCTGTGTATCTCTGGGGGAAATGGCACATAATTGGGAAAGGGGGGGGAAGGGGCTGGGGGCCTAATTAAACATGTCTTAAAATCACCCTACTTAATTATGTGTTTACTCAGGAGGTCACAGTGGCTCTGAGATCTTTAGGGCTGCAGCCATGGTTTGGTCTGTCCGTGGTGCAGTCTGGCAGGGCAGGTTCCAGCTGCCCAGCAGCACTCCTGCCTTGGTGCCCAGGAGCTCAGGGCTGTGCCTGGGCTCTGTCCCTGTGGGTGCTCCTCGTCCTGCCTGGGCTCACCCTGATCAGGCCCTGGCCTGAAATCCCACAGATCCTCCTGGGCTGCCCTCCCTGTGCCCCGTGTGCTGTGCTCAGCTCAGCAGCTCGCTCAGAGCCTGGCGTGGGCTGGGATGCCAGCCTGGGCACTGCTCGCATCCTGCAGGTGTTTCCTGCCAGATTTAGTGTCTCTTTCATAACCACTTCTGGGATTTTATGAAATAGTAAAATTTTAAAGCACTCTAATTTCTGCCTGTTCTGATCACTTCATTAATTATCAAAGCAGCAGAGAACATGGCTTGTGAAATACAAGTGCAGGGAGGCATCCTAGGCAGCTCAGGAATCCACACAACTTGTCCCACCACTACCCAGGACAGATTGTGGTTTTCTGTGCATTGTGAAACGTCAGCTCTTAACAGAAGCCACACATACAGTAACTGCTCTCAACTCTTTCTTCAAGTTTCTCCCTAAATAGTTAAAGTAAACCTCAGCTCTGGGCCTGTTTGCATCTTTTACAAAGCACACGGGTTGTACTTCTGGGTTAATAAATCTTATATAGTCTTTCTAAGGATTTTGTATTGAAAGAACCTTTAGTTCTTTGTAATTCCTTCAGGTGTCATTGGAATAGAAAATTACTTGGAGGCTTAAGAAATCTCTGGCCAAATCGATTTCTTTAGTCTGCATGCAAACTGAATTATCTCACATTTGATAAATAAATGTATGTCTATTTCTGTCTACAGGACTGGAAAATCAAGTTATGACAGTTAATTGTTCCAACTTGCTGAGTTTCAATGCTGCTGGGGAGAAAAGACTCTGTGTAAGCCAGAGCTGGAAGTGCTGTGCAGGGGCACAGGTGGCACAGGGGAGGGTGGTGATGGCTCCTGGCAGTGACTCTGCTGAGATTCAGTGTTCAGGCAGGACAGGGGTGCAGAAGAGATCAAAAATGGAAGGAAGGAATTGACTGGCTCTAGAGTGAGCTGGGGTTATGAGGCCAAAAGCCTTTCCTACAGGCAGACCAGATGTTCTCAAGATATTTTTATTTCTGCTTTCATGACTAGCTGGAAATGGAGTTAGAGGGAAGTTTGGCTTTTCTGCTCTTATGGAGTTCTCTGGTGTTTGCTTGACTGCTGGGGATAATTTAACTGAAAATTGGTCAGAGTAATTTTTAGGTGGACAAATGCTGAAAATCCTTTGGTGAGGAATGGTGCCTCTCTGTAGGGCCACAAGGTTTCTCGTGGCTAATTTTGGTAATGGGTTAAAAAGCAACAATTTCTCACGTAGCAACTGTTTTAAAAATGATGCTGTAGCAAGCATGGGGGAAGGGATAATTCATGAGTGCTAATTGCTTGGCTGTTAATTTTCATAAGTGTTGATAGAAGCAGTTCCTTAAATTAAACTTTGTTTAAAATGTATCAGGGGAAATATTCCACAATGTCGGGCCCGAAGTGAAAATTAATATGAATGCTGTGGCAATTAACACGTACTGGTTAATAGCTTTTAGCAGCATTTTGGGATGATAGTCCTTAAATACATTTTTGCATGCTGCTCTTGTTTCAGTCTTGTTTGACTGTATGTCTGCATAATCATGAACAAATGTTTTCCACAATCCCCAGTATTAAATAGCTTTACTTAGAGAAAGTAGATAAAGAACTTAAGAAAGAAGCAATACTGCTTTAATTAGAATGGAAAATGTGTAAAATAATTAATCCAGGATTAAGATCTCTGTGTGGAAAAAAATGCATTTTTTTATTTCAGTGTTTTGCCCCTAAGCTGAGTGAAAGGATTCTCATTTTAATCCAGCCAAAATGAGTTTGCATAGGGGTTGTTGGTGAAGCATTTGCTTGTTCTGCCAGTTTAGTGGTTCACTTGCCACCTGCACGCTGCTCCCTGAGCTGGGGAATTGATGCTGGGACACTGCTGCTGCTCCCTGGGCTCCCATCTATTACAGAAATATTGTGCCAGGAGAAGTGTGGGGTACTCTGCTCACATGGTTATCCTCCTGCCACTTTCATGTTTCCACAGGAATCCCAGAGTTTGCAGCTCAGAAAGGGGTTATACCTCTCTGTGCTGAAAATTGTGTTTTAAATGCCAGAACCATAACTGCTTGGGATAACACTTTTCAGGAATCGTGCTTGCTTTTACTGAGGTGTGAAAGTATTTTAAAGAGGTTTTTAAAATTCCACTTTTATGAGAGGCTCGAGGTGCCTTTGGCTTCCTTACTGGGAAAAATAATAAAGAGGTGCTATTAAAGGCCACTGCTGCTCTTGTAAAGTAAAGGCCACCACAATTTCTTTACTCAAAATGTAGAATAGTAAATACAACAACTTAATGCTTAAGCCTTGTCAGCATTGAGGTGAACATCACTGGGAAATTGTGCAAAAACCTGTCTGCTGCCCTCAGCAACTGGCTCTGCAAAATGGGCATCTCAACTTCACCTGCAGCTGGGGCTCAAAAATGTCTTAAATGTCTCAGAGGCTCTGCT